>NC_137975.1:27743226-27875726 GCF_963924665.1 Micromys minutus
AAGACCGACTCGGGCTCGTCTCCGTCTCACTTTCTTCTGTCATGGCTGCAGCTCACTTGAGTTCCCTTCTTCAGTTTAGCACATACACTTTCTATGCTGTGAAATGAGTTACCAGGGCTGGGGAAGTTTAATTATTATGGGCACCAGTGAAAGCAGAGTCTTGCTCTTCTCGAGGACCTGAGTTCAATTCCTAGCAGCCACATGGTGGCTCACAACCATCTGGATTGGGATCTGATGCCCTCTTCTGGTGTGTCTGAAGACAGCTACAGTGTACTCATAACATTAAATAAATAAATAAATAAATAAATAAATAAATAAATAAATTTTTAGAAAGCAGAGTCTTATGACCTTTGACCCCTCCTTTTGGAGGCTTCCTAGAAGCTCCTTGGTACCACCGTTTCCTCTCCGAAGCTGGCAGATTGGTGGTGCTGTGGGCATGGCTCCCCTTCTTGTCTTGCTTAGGAGGTAGAGCAAGCTTTATAGAGACCAGGGCAGACAAGGGTGGGAATGGTCCAGTGGGAAGGCTGGACCATTTTATCACTGGCTGTAGATGCTTTGGCAAGTCCAGGTACGGAGGAAGCTGTCTGGGGAGCGGGGAGACCAGAGTGTCCAAGCAATCATGGTAAAAGGAGCTCCCTCCTGTGGGTTCTTGCCCACGACAATCAATAGCGATGGAACGGATCCCGTGTTTGTTGATGTCACACTGAGGGCAGTAAGCAAGATGAATGTATCCCAAATGGAAAAAGTCATTTCATCAGCCAGAGAGCCACTGTCACCTCTTGAGGCAGAGCGAAGGCAGGTTAGCTCCTGGATGTGATACCTGTACTATGCCACGCCCTCCTACCAAGTGCTGGCAAGCATTATGCCCTCTCTTTTAACCCAGTTTTACCTTAGGATTGTAGTGTACAGGTGGTGTCCTAGGCCGTGGCAGTTCCGAGGAAGGAGCCCTCTTATGGGTGCGACCCTGCTGTTTGTGCTTAGGACTTGGAAGCAGGAACACGACTGGCTTCCGGTACACTACCAAACTTTCTGATCAAGCATTGATCACAATAAACATCTTATATCTCTAGCGGCTCACCAAACAGGAATCCTCTTCTTCCCCTTCCTCCTTTTTTTCTTTTCTTGAGACAGGGTTTCTCTGTGTGTAGCCTTGGCTGTCCTGAAACTCTCTTTCTAGACCAGGCTGGACTTGAACTCAGAGATCCGCCTGCCTCTGCCTCTAGAGGGCCAGGATTAAAGGTGTGCGTCCCTGCTGCCAAGGGATATTTCTTTTCTTTCTTTTTTATTTTTCTTGACTCGGTTTATTTGTAAAAACAGCATAGGACACTGGTCATCTGCAGTAGTGTGTAGGTGGGTGTGTCACAGCAGTCCGTCTGTCTTCACGCTGGCAGGATCCTTCTCTGTGGAGCCTTCACAGGGGCCTGGGCACCTTTGGGAGCCTGAGCTGGAGCCGAAGCCTGGGCCTTAGCTGGAGCTTCAGCTTCCACCTTGGTTTGAACCTTGGGCTTCAGTTGGCAGAGCCTATGACCCTTGGCCATGTAGCTTCGAATCCTCTTCCCAAACTTGGGGTGAGCGACGAAAGCCAAGCGGCTGAGTTTGTGTCCGGGGCCCTTTGGCATCTTGGGCTTGATGGCCTCAGGCTTCACAAGGGCTTTGATGGCCTCTGCGCGTGCGCTCACTGCCTTTGCGTTGTTGGCCTGAATTTTCTTCAGGCCTTTCTTGTTGTGCTTCTTGGCAAAACGCATGTTCCTCAGGAACTTGGGCTCAACCCCCTTAAGAGATGCTCGTATCTTTGTGACCAGGGTTTCTTGATGCCATTTCTGTGCCATTTGCGGGACTGGTTGTGTGTGGTGTGGTTCTCGGACTTGGCCATGTGTGCACAGTAACCCGCGGCTCCCACAGAGCCTGGGACCGGAAGAAAAAAGAGCAGGATATTTCTTAAATGGAATCTTTGTCTTGTCTGCTTCTTGAAAATACTTGTATCATTGTTGGTGATTTTTATTATTTTATTACATTTTATTGTTTAGTGATGAAGCAAAAGCATTTTGTAATTGTGAATACATTATTTTAAATCATATAAAAGGTGGCGACGTTTTAGGAACGCAGAGATGAATGCCTTGATGTCCCGGTGAAGGGACAATAGTCACTGGAGAGAGATGCCAGGGTTCTCTTTTATTTCTATTGGATGTTTTCTGGTACCTCTGTCAGAACGACCCTGTCATTAACAGTGGCCTCCCCTCTGGCCCCATCCATGGGAAGACGATGCTGAACACCTTTAGTGAGTGAATAGGGCGCTGCTAGTATACAGATGTCGGTATGAGAGACAAGGAAGCGGCACTGTAAAGAGGTCGCTAGGCCTCTCCTCCAAACAGGGATCCTTCAACAGATGGAGAAACGCCACCACCCGCTCTGGGTACGCAGCTTATCAGGCCCAGGTGGGTTGGATGCTTATATTCTACTAATGAGGAACACGATCCTTTTGGGCCAACGCTTGTGCGTTTTAGTACCTCGGTCTTCCGCTCAACTGTTCTTCCCAGCCTTAAGTTTGGCTTGCAGTGGAACTTTCCTGAGGTATCGATGCATTGATACTCATGGCGAATTAGTTGGGCAGTAGTGCACAGGGTGGGTGTGCAAGCCTGCCATTGCTTCCTGTCACATGCGCAGTGAGGCATGCTGTGGTAGAATTTAGCAAAGGAGAATGAGAAGCCAATAATTGAAGTACTTCTCTGAACAGCCAGGCACATTTCCAAACTGCTTTGAGGTGCTTGAAACCTCAGGACAAACATTAGTCGTATCTTACGTTGTTCTAAAGCAGACGGCAAGGTTTAATGTGTGTGCTTTATGTGTTAATTACGCCCAAAGTGCTAGGCGACATTTGATTTCCTTTTACATTGGTTTCTTTGCAGGTTGCTCCCGAAAATGCACAACTTAAGTTTGCTTAAAACCTCACTTCATGTCAAAGCAGCGCAAACCGTGCCCACTGTCGCCCCACCCGGACTGTTCCATTCTCTGCACACCACGTGTAACGTCCTTTACAGATTCCCATTGCTTCTACCCCGTGAGCTCGCTTCCTGTATTCTGACAGCGTCTGGCTCTGATTCTTGTGTGTGTCTTGTAGTTATGGTCTGAAAGTGGTGGGGCCTTGCTATGTAGCTGTGGCAGGTCTAGAACTTGCTGTGTAGACTACGGCTGGCTCAGAGCCTTCACCAGCCCCCATGCCTGAGAGTTGGCATTGCAGGCTTGAGTCACACAGGCTTTATTTACTTAGTTATTTTTCTCAGCCTGGGTGAGGACGCCATTTGGTTTTAATTGGATCCTCTATTGTCTACAGTGCTGTTTTTTTTTTTCAACACTGTGCATTAGAATGAATGACTCCATTGGGTTTATTTAGGGATTAAATGGAGGGATATACTTTCTTTTTCTCTCGGAGAGGTAGTGTGTTTTCAGTGTCCTTTATCACGCTAGAACTGGTATTTTCTTTTTTAAGATTTATTTATTTATTACATATATGAGTACACTGTAGCTGTCATCAGACACACCAGAAGAGGGCATCAGATCTCATTACAGATGGTTGTGAGCCACCATATGGTTGCTGGGAGTTGAACTCAGGACCTCTGGAAGAGCAGTCGGTGCTCTTGACCACTGAGCCATCTTTCCAGCCCAAAGTGGTATTTTCCATATGTATCATACAAACATCATGTATTCACATAAAATGAAGGCATAAGAGGCAAAGTGCATAAAGAAAGCAGAGTGGCCACTCTCTGCCCTAATTACCTGAGCTATAAAATGAAGCATTTGAAACAACATACAATCATGTGTCCTGTGGACAAGAGATTTGCTACTAAACTTTTTCAGTGATGGGACCAAACTCAGGATCTTGGACAGGATCTAAGTTAAATGCTCCTCAGATTTTATAATATTTGACCATTTTCTTCATGATGGCCTTGAACTCATGATTCTCCTGCCTTAGCATCCTTCGATTACACTTCTTCCAACCCACCCCCAAACTCTTACACTGTTGCTGCCCCTTCAACACAGACGCCGAGATTGACAGTCTGTCTTTACACTGCAGGTGAAAAGCACACTGGGACTTACCACTTCGCTAACTGGTTTCCCTTCTTAAATGTCTTTGCTACACATCTTCACGGCCCCGGTGCCTCCTCGTTCTTTTTAATTTCTTGGCTTGTGTGCACATGCCCCTTGTAGAAACAGAAATGTCCTGATTCTGCAACAGTGTCCCGTGAAAATTTGGCGAGTGTGAGTGGCCACACTTACAGAGGCAAATGTATTATTTCTCATTAAAAATTACACATAAAGTTAGCATACTCTGGTTTTAGAAAATTTTTAGACATTAGCTTAGAAACCAGATGGGCAAGTCCAGTCCTGGAGAGATTGCTGAACCACGAGTAAACAACGAATCTAAACAAACAAATAGCTAAGATGAACTGTAGGCAAGAGGCTGAGATGCCCCAGGCAGCCTGCAGCAGACAGGGACAGCCTTGGGTCAGGGAGGCCCGGCTCAGTCAGAAACCAGTGTGGTCCTCAGGTCAAAAAAAAAAAAAAAAAAAAAAAATGGGGCTAACCTGGGCTATAATCCAAGGGTCAAAAATCTGGCTATCCAAGAAAGTCTCTCCCACCAATCATTAATTAAGAAAATGCATTACAGGTTTGCCTGCAGCCCAGTCTCATAGGGGCATATTCTCAACTGAGATTCCCTTCTCTCTGAGGACTGTAATATGTCAAGTCGACATGAATATAACCAGCACAGTAATTTTCTTCCCTTTAAAATGTGTAGGAGTGTTTTGTCTGCATGTATGTAAGTGCACTGTGCGCATTCTCAGAGGCCTGAAGACTTGACAGAAGCCCTGAACCTGGAGATATGGATGGTCATGAGTTATGTGGGCGCTAGGAACAAAACCTGGGTCATCTGTAAGAGTATTCAGTGCCTTTTTAAAAATATTATTGATCTATTATATATAAGTACACTGTAGCTGTCTTCAGACACACCAGAAGAGGGCATCAGATCTCATTACAGACAGTTGCAAGCCACCATGTGGTTGCTGGGATTTGAACTCAGGACCTTTGGAAGAGCAGTCAGTGCTCTTAACCGCTGAGCCATCTCTCCAGCCTGTATTAAGTGGTTGTAATCCCTGAACTATCTCTCCAGCCCTGATCTCAAACTTGTAATTCTCCTGCCTCTGTCTCTCAGATGCTAGGACTATTGGTGCGGCCACCATATCTGGCTTCAGAAATCTTTTTTGTTTGTTTGTTTGTTTGTTGTTTTTGAGACAAGCTTTCTCTATGTAGTCCTGGCTGTTCTGAAACTCACTATGTAGACCAGGCTGGCCTTGAATTTATTGAGATCCACCTGCCTCTGCCTCGGAGTGTTGGGATTAAAAACATTCACCACCATTGCCCAGCAGCTTCAGACATATTAAAACAATCTTTACACTTATTTGTTGTGTGTTTGTGTGTGCACGAGTGGGCCATGACACTTTCGTGAGGACAACTCTCAGTAACCTTCTATGATTTGTGTTTCAGGGATTAAGCTCAGGTTGTCAGGTTTGGTTGCAAATACCTTTACCATCACAACACCCGACTGGCTTCAGAAACGTTAAAACAACAACAACAACAACAACAACAACAACAACAACAACAAAAAACTCAATGTCCATCAGTGGGTGAAGGGAGAGACAATTGAACTTTTATTTAGCCATAAGAAGGAATGGAAGATAGATGTATGTTATGTGGACCTTGAATACACACATAAAAGATGCTACACACAAATTAGCCAGACTCTGGATGGTTCCATTATGAACCATCCAGGTCACACAAGAAATGCAGTGTCAGGGCGCGGAGAGCCACGGAAGGACCACGTTCATATTGATGACTACAGGTTTTCTTTCTGAATGATAGAAGTGCCTTGTAGCTACACAGAGGTGGTACCTTGTGCAATACTGAGAATGTGCTAAACACTATGGCGTTGTTTGCTTTGAGTAATCAATTTATTTGCATTTTACTGTAACTGAAAGCAATAAAACCCAACCATATGACGGCTCTCAGAGAAGGTCAGACTTCTGAGCCCGCCGTTCTCTTCGAACCTGGCTCTCAGCCCTTTGCGGGTTCCTTGGGCTCTGATGTCTCACGTTCGTTCCTCCCTCTCCCATCGCCCCCTAGTGGTTTTGAGGCAAGTCCCAGGTCTCTGTACCGCTGAGGCTAAATAAAACCTCCCTTTGTACTCCTTTTTGGTGGGAACCATCAAAGGATGCTCAACGTAGAGAAGTAAGGGAAACCTGGAAGTTTTGGAAAGGACTGGATTCAGTTCCCTGTTGTTCTACTTAGCTGTCTGATATAGAGCAAATGAAGTGCGTCATAGCCCGGTCTCCCGACAGGGTTGTGAGGGGTGACATGGGCAGGAAGCACCGAGCTGCGAAGGTGGTATACATCACACAAAGCTCTGCCACATCCTCAGCACGAACTAACTCCAGGAAACGTTGGCTCTTAGGAAGTCTCCGGTTTCCGGCTTTCCCTTACGGCCCCAGTCAGATGCTGTCTAGAATCAAGTTCCATGGACACTCCCACGACTCAGTCCTTCTGGGATGAACCCAGGGCCTCGTGTGCGGTAGGCAAGGACTTTGCCGTCGAACCCTGCCTCTCGTTCATTTGTATGCTGTGTGGTTTCTTGGTGACTAAGACCCCTTTACGGTGCAGGTTTTCTGACGTCTGTGAAGTGACCTAACTCATGGCACGCCTACCTTTGTAGGACTCTGTGCTGCCTTAGGTTGTGCTCCACAGAGCTCTCTAGCTGATGTGCTTGTCTCTCATGGTGGCGGGAAAGGGTCCTGTCGGCTCAGGGTTGTGCTTAGTGTTGCTTACTGTGGCTTTACCATGTGTGTCCCAAGGAGAGGCACAGCCACCCAGGTAGGCACATGCATTCAGGGTCACTTCACTGAGTTTAACACTTCCGCATGTGATCAGCCCTCGGTTTAGACTTTGGATCCTGGGTGGAAAATAATGCCAATAGTTGGTGGTCCTGGTCCCCTTTGTGTAGTCTTGTGGCCTGGAACACAGGCCTAATTACCAAAAACTGCATCATGATGGTACAGCTTTAACATCACTGTGTGTGTGCTCTGATGTGTGTGTGTTTATATGTGTTAGCATGGGTTGAGTTTACAGAAACTGTGGAAAGGCTTCTGCAGACAGGAAGCTCTGGTATGAGGTCTGTTGTGTGTAGTATATGTGTGGTGTGTGCGGTATGAATATATGTATGTGTGTGTAGCATATGTGTTGTGTTTGTATATGTAGTGTGTATGTAATGTATATGGTGTACGTGTGTGTATGGTGTGTATGTGTGCATATATCTGGTGTGTGTGTGTGTGTGTGTGTGTGTGTGTGTGTGTATGCCCCACTGAACCATATTCTTAGCTATTTTTTTAACTTTTCTTTTTAAAATAAAAGTCTCATTGAACTGCAAAGGCTGGCCTTGAACTTGTGATCCACTTCACCCAGTTTCCTGAGTGCATGAATTTACAGTCCTGTACACTTTAGCCTGGCTCATGGGTTTGTGAAGAGAAAGTTCGATGGCAAGGAAGGAACCTCCTATAGTCAAGGATCCTTGGCAGACGTCTGCTCATGTTCGGGAACTTTCGGTCACAGCCCCTGTGTCAGGACTGTCACTGATGACTACATCATGTTCGGCACACCTCCCTCATGCTGTCCTGCTCTCCTCAGACCTGCCTCTCCCTGAGCTAAGGCTCACCCAGACTTGAGTCATCCTGTTGCTGGCTCTACTACTATCTTCCACAAAAGCTCTATAAATTTGTTAGACTTTTAGGGCTCCTTGGAACTGATTTGAGACTCTTTGTTAGGTGATACGTCAGTACAGTGTTCAGAATCCTTTGATGAAGCTGTAGATGGAAAGTCCTTGGATGCTTTTGTGACTTTCCCCACCACCTCGAAAGCTGTGTGGGAAGCGTGTCCTCAGCCTAGCCTGGGTTAAGTTTACAGAGACTGGGAAGGCCTCTGTAGACCTGAGCCCTGGGCCCTGCTCATGGGCAGCCCTGGCTTTAAATGCAGGAGCTCGGTGTGTGCAGGACTGAGTTTCTGGTCTCTGTGTGAGTAGCACCTCCCAGGTCCCCCTTCCTCAGTGACAGGGATGGAGCCGACGCCTGGACACGGTAGGTGAGCCATCTGCCACCGTGTCACATCTCAGCACTGTGCTTTTGTAAAATTCCTGACATTAGGTACAAGATCTCCTGAACCCTAGGGTCACCCATTCCCTAATATCGTCTCAAGTGTTCAAAAAAGCTAGACTTACTTATTTTCTTTTCTAAGGGCGATTTTTCTTTTGTAGTTTGTTACTGTTTTCCCTTGATTATTATTCTTCTTATTATGATTTAGTGTATTTTGAGACAGTCTTTTTTCTTTTGTAATTTGTTATTGTTTTCCCTTGATTATTATTATTGTTAATAATAATTATTAATTATTATTTGTTAGTGTATTTTGAGACAGTCTTCCTATGCAGCCCTGGCTAGTCTGAAACTCACTATATAGACCAAGTTTACATTTAGTGCCGCCTAAGTGTTGGCAATAAATGCTTGTGTGACTGTGTAGCCACGCACACACACACACACACACACACACACACACACACACACGCTGTAGCTGTCTTCAGACATAACAGATGAGGACATCGGATCCCACTACACATGGTTGTGAGCCATCATGTGGTTGCTTGGAATTGAACTCAGAACCTCTAGAAGAGCAGTCAGTGCTCTTAACCACTGAACTATCCAGCTCAGTGTAGCTATTTCTTATTTTGGGACAAGTTCTTCATATGAAGTTCAGGTTACCTCCAAACTTCTGATCCTTATTCCTCAGCCCCTCCCCCCAAATGCTGGGATTATATATAGGCCATCATGTCTGGCCTCCTATTTTATTTAATTTCATGTGTGGGTGTTTTCCCTGCATATATATCTATGAACCACTGGTAAGCCTGGTGCCTGCAAAAGCCAGAAAAGCTTCCCTGGAACTAGAGTTTCGGTTGTGAACCACTCTGTGGGTGCTGGGAATTGAACCCGAGTCCTCTGTGACAGCAGTCAGTGCCGAGATCTCTCTCCAGCTCCTGGAGTTTTATTTGTAAGTGTACTAGCTTTTCGGTAGTATTCACTTCTCCATAGAGCCTCGGGGAGCCATTCTCAACCTGTGGGTCTCTATCCTTCTGGCAAACCTCTCCAAAAATATTTACACTGTGATTCATAACAGTAGCAACATTACAATTATGAAGTAGCAACAAAATAATTTTATGGCTGGGGGTCCCCCCAACATCAAGGAACTGTATTAAAGGGTCACAGCATTAGGAAGGCTGCAAAGCACTGGCTAAGGGTTAGTGTGCTGAGTCCTCAGGGATTCAGTAACTAAACCACCCGACGCTCTGTGAGCATTGAACATTGTTGCTATTCTGGTTCTTGGACTCCACAGAACAGCCTCCTGTAGCATCAGCTGTGATGACCAGAGGAAGAAAGAGCATGCAGTAACCCTTGGGTACCTCTGCTCTTACAAACCTGGGCGATTACTTTGGAGGGGGTATTAGCAGTTAATCAGTTCCTGTAAATAATGGTGTTGGCTTTGAACTTTTGGAATGAAAATTAACTGATGGTCTGAAAGAATGCTGTGTGGTTTTTATGGCGTGAGAACTTTCCCCTTGGGGTTCATCAAATGCTCTTTGCCCTTATTTTCCTGGGCTTACATCTTTTTAGCAGCCGAGGGCACTTATTTTTGGAACTTTGGACCTTGCCCCGGTGGATAACCAACTTCATTTAGGCAAACAATTTCCAGAAAAACAACAAAAACAAAACCAAAACCAGAATAAACTGAGCACACATCTCACTTGCGATAACAGGGTCTGCCTGTGCCGTGTCTGATGCTAATGTCTTGTGTCAGCTGACATCATGGCTCACTTCCTTTCTTTGTCAACGGTCCCACAGATGTGCTGTACCCTATCAGGGTACAAAGCAGGTCCTGTAAACACAAAGGGTTTGGGAGTACAGGGAGATTTGCACACAACTGTGGAGAAGTTGGTCTTGATGCCAGCCTCTCGCTTCTGTTGTCCATCTTTTGCAGAAGCCCTTTGGCTTGTGACAGAACGCTTCAGTCCATTGCTGTCCCTCTGTTGGAAGATGGTAGTCGTTATAGTTAATGAGCTGTTGGCTTTTCCATTATGAGATTCTTAAAGGGCTGATAACCTGGAAATAACAATAATTTGCTCCAGGTGGCAAACTCAGTTACAGGTATAGATAGTCAGCCATTGCCTTTATCCTCCTTAATAGGTGTGTGTGTGTGTGGGGGGTGTGCTGGTACTACCCCACATTTATCAAATACAAATGAAAACACATTCAGGAGCTAGGAATAGTTCTATTTTCCTCTTATAAACCCCATTGGTAATCACTGTGTTGGCTATAAAGGGTCCTCAGAGAAGACAGGGAGGTGGGAAATAGTTTCTTAAAGATTTGTGTGTGTGTGTGTGTGTGTGTGTGTGTGTGTGCATGTCTGTCTGTATGCATACATGAGTGCAGTTGCCTGTGGAGGCCAGAAGAGGGTGTTGGATCTGCTGGAGCAAAAGTTACAGGCGGTTGTGAGCTATTATGGGTGCTGAGAACTGAATTCTGGTCCTCATCTTGTGCAAGTGCAGGGAGAGCTCTTAGCTGCCGAGCGGCTCTCCTGCCCCAGGGTGATGAGAATTCTGAATGCACTCAGGAGTAATAGCCTGCACAGCCTTGGGATGGGAGGTTAGCAGAAACTAACCGTGTGACCCTTCAGCGGAAACATACCGTGTCCGTACCCTGCACTCTCCCCGTTCCTCCACACCCTGGTCATCCAGGGAAGGGAAGGGCTGAACGCTGAGTTGCTCACCGATGTAATCGATCATGTTCACCCAATGATGTCTCCACTGAACCCCAAAGGGCGTTTGAGAAGCTTCTGGGATGATAGAGATTCCAGAAGTGGCGCTTGCAGATGGGAGTGTGCGCATCCTTCCCAGGTACCTTTCCTGCCTGTTGTCTGCACCCTTCGACATGGCTACTGTAGTAACTGGGTGCATGAAACCAAAGTGTTCTGAACCCTTTTGTCTTGGTAAATTAAACCTCTGTGTAAAAGCTCCTGGTCAGAAGCGTTGGTGACAGCACGCTGGCTACGACTGATGTGAGTGTTAGCTTCTTATCACAATGTCGAAATACTTGAAGTGACTTGTAAGAGAGAGGGATTAACTTTGGCTCGTGGTTCCAGCCCATGGTTGTTTGGCTGATTGTTTTGAACCTGTGGCCAGGCTGGATGCCATAGTATCAAGCAAAACTGTTCACACTGCAGCCGTCAGTAACTAAAGGAGAGGGGGAGGGGAGGGGAGGGGAGGGGAGGGATCTTCATATATGTCTTCAGGAGCACTAGCTCTATGATCTCTTTTTCTTCCACTAGCTCCTACCTCCTGAGGGTTCTATTACCTCCCAACAGTGGCTGGCAGCCAGGTGCCAATCCGTGGGCTTAAGGGATACCTGTTAGCCAGATCACACCAGCATCTGAAATGGGGACAGTCCCGTGAGACCGAGCCCTTGTCAGATGAGCGCTGCCTTTAATCCCAGCTCATTAGTGTTAGAGAATGAATTGCAGAACTCCAAGTCGGTAGTTTCCAGGGAGTTGTTTGCTGGTGGTGGTGGTGGTGGTGTGTGTGTGTGTGTGTGTGTGTGTGGGTGTGTATGAGAGAAGTCAGCCATTCTGTGTTGGGGCCACGAGCATATGAAAGGGAGTTTGACATAAAATGAAAATTAGGAGAAAATCTTTTACACAAAGAGTGAGCTTTTGCCTTAGGGGATGTGGACAGTCCTCACCTGAGTGGAAGAAAGGTTGCAGGCAACCAGGGAGTGGAGGGACCCGTCCCTCAACACAGTGAGGGAAGAGAGTTGAGAGGCAGCGCCCCCTGTGGTGAGGTAGTGGTACTGAGAGTAAGGAATACCGCTGATGTTGATGGAGTGAGGGATCTTGGGAGAAGCATTTCCTCTTCCAAAGTGTACAGTTTAGGGTATCTGTTCTAGCAGTTTCTGAGACTGGAAAATACAAAAGAGGTGGTGATTGGACTGGGCAGACCCACTCATTCTATACATTAATTAATTAATATAAAATATTACTAATTTAATTCATTATTAATTTTTTATCAATTGTAACATTTTTATGATTAATTCTTTTTAAAATTAAATTATTTTATACTCACGTGGTTCAGGCAGGTCTTGAACTTGCTCTGAAGTCGATGGCCTTGAACTCTTCATCCTCCTGCCTCTTCCTTTCGAGTGATGGAGCATTTCCAAGCAGAGGCTCCATACGCAGATCGGTGTTTACATTTTCTGCTGCCATCCGGGGTCATCCTGGATCTGGCATGTATGTGGCATGCTCAAACGCTCACAGATACACACACAAGGCATGTATGTGGCATGCTCAAACGCTCACAGATACACACACAAGGCATGCATGTGGCATGCTCAGACTCTCACAGATACACACACAAGGCATGTATGTGGCATGCTCAAACTCTCACAGATATGCACACAAGGCATGTATGTGGCATGCTCAAACTCTCACAGATACACACACAAGGCATGTATGTGGCATGCTCAAACGCTCACAGATATGCACACAAGGAGTCAATACATCTTTAAAAGCTTTGGAAGTTGTGGCAGCTCATGTCTTTAATCCTAGCCCTGTTGGCTGCACCTTTGCTTTGCTTTTTCTGCCATTTTAACCGGATGTTCACCATGACGGAGTACACGCCTGCCAACCATCTTTGTTTCATATTTGCTACAGTCTTTTTTTCTTCTTCTTCTTTTTTACTTCTTTTGAGTAAACAATTTTTTGTTTTTGTTATTTTAAAATTTTTTTGAAAGATTAATTATATATATGCATACATATACATATATTTGTGTATACACACACACACACACACACACACACACACACACACACACACTGTCTCCGTCTTCAGACACACCAGAAGAGGGCATCAGATCTCACTACAGATGGTTGTGAGCCACCATGTGGTTGCTGGGAATTGAACTCAGGTCCTCTGGAAGAGCAGTGTCTTAATCAGGGTTTCTATTCCTGCACAAAACATCATGACCAAGAAGCAAGTTGGGGAGGAAGGGTTTATTCGGCTTACAATTTCCACATTGCTGTTCATCACCAAAGGAAGTCAGGACTGGAACCCAAGCAGGTCAGGAAACAGGAGCTGATGCAGAGGCCATGGAGGGATGTTACTAACTGACTTGCTTCCTCTGGCTTACTCAGCCTGCTTTCTCATAGAACCCAGGTCTACCAGCCCAGGGATGGCATCACCCACAATGGACTGGGCCCTCCCCCCTTGATCACTAGTTGAGAAAATGCCTTAGAGCTGGATCTCATGGAGGAATTTCCTCAACTGAGGCTCCTTTCTCTGTGATAACTCCAGCTTGGGTCAAGTTGACATAAAACCAGCCAGTACAAGCAGTCAGTGCTCTTAACCACTGAGCCATCTCTCCAGCCACTGGGTAAACATTTTTAATAATGTTACACCTCCTCTCCCGAGGGTTTGGCTGTGACTTGTATGCGTGTGTTCTGGAGCTTGCTGTAGTCATTACACCATACACCTTTAACTTATCACGGATGACCCATAACTTCTTTTGCAGTGCCTGCCTATCCACCTCAGACAGTCAGAATTTCAGATTTGCCTGAAGGAAAATCAGTGCTCCCCCTGCTCTATGCATGTGGAAGTTAGCTGTGTCCAGATTTGCATGTTGTGATCACTGTAGGGTACAGCTCTCCTCTGCCCAACCCACGGAACTAATTGTATGGTTCACAGACGTTGATGTGGCTGTTGGTGGTGACTTCATGTTTCATTTCTCCAGATGGAAATCACAGGCGAGAAAGGGGGGAAAAGTCAGGGTCTTTCTTTAAGGAGAAGCAGAGCGGAGGCAGGTGAAAAAGACAAGCCAAGACAAAGGGACATTTCCCTCCCACACCCTTTTTCTTTCATGCAGGCATCACTGTACATCAAGATGGGCCCCAAACTAGCAGTCCTCCTCTTTCAGCTTCCCCAGAGCTGGGGTTACAGGAGTGGGTCCCCAAGCCTGGTAACTGACTGAACTACTGACTATGGTGTCATCTTTGAAAAGGACTCTCTTGACTACCAAACGAGTGAAGAAGAAGAAGAAGCAAAAACCCCAAACAAAAGGAAAGTAGTGAGTACCTACAGAGAAGCGGGTGAGATACTACCTTCACTATAAGTGTATGACCTTCAAGCGTCAAATCCCACCTGATGTTATTTGCAGCCCACAAGAGCTATATGTGCATTTTATTTCCAAAGCTTCCCTTCAGTGGCATGCCTGTTTTACGTCAGGTTATGCAGGAGCTGGTTACCAAAATTAAGGGATGAGAATGGTGCTTGTGGTGACAAAGATGGAAGGTGAGTCTTGGTAAAGTCTTCCAGACTTGTCAAGACTCTTTGACTGTCTAACACATGTGCACACACGTCCCCTCCAGCTCCTTAGGAGGGCGGGGCACAACACGAAGCTCCCTGCCATTAATACCTCTGAGGCTTGCAGCAGAATGATATTTATGGAGAATCGCCCGAGGTATTTGTTGACCATCCATTTCTTAGATAAGTCATCACTATCTAAATCCAACCTGTTGTCTCGCAGACCCCTCAGGAGAATGAAGAGTTATGGCAAGGCTGCCCACACACCCTCTGTTGAAGGTTTTATTTCTGTCATGGTTATCTGTAAGGACACAGCAGTGACATTGCCCGGTTTGAAGGAGCACCCTGCTTACATCCAGGGCTTTACCTAAAGGGAGAAAAATCATTTGATAAATGTAATCGGTGTTGGGAGACAGAATTGTAGTCTTCAGGCTTTGGACTTATGTCTTCAACTCCTCTTCAGCACCAAAGGGTCATGGAAGCTTGGTGTTGAGAGGTCTTGTGGACTCTGAGATGTCACTTGTGGGCATGGGCAGTGGGTGCTCCGTGCACTGAGTACTGTACACTGTGAGCACTGCACAGTGCTGGGATGGTACACTGTGCTACTGCACAGTGTGAACCTGGTATGCTGTGAGCACTGCACACTGTGACACAGTGAGCCTGCATGCTGTGATCATGCTACACTGCAAGCATAGTGTACTGTGAACACTGTATGCTGTGAGCACTGCACACTGTGAGCACTGCACACTGCAAGCATAGTGTACTGTGAACACTGTATGCTGTGAGCACTGCACACTGAGCACTATACACTGTGAGCACTGTACACTGTGAGCACTGTACGCTGTGAGCACTGTATGCTGTGAACACTGTACACTGTGAGCACTGTACACTGTGAGCACTGTATGCTGTGAACACTGCACACTGTGATCATAGTGCCTGTGAGCACTGCATGCTGTTAACAGTGCATACTGTCTGCATGGTTCATTGTGAGCACTGTACATTGTGATAAATGCACACTGTTTGCATGGCTCATTGTGAGCACTGTATACTATGAGCACTGCGCACTGTGAGCACTGCACACTGAGTACTGTACACTGTGAGCACTGTACACTGAGCACTGTACACTGTGAGCACTGTACACTGTGAGCACTATACACTGTGAGCACTGTACACTGAGCACTGTACACTGTGAGCACTGTACACTATGAGCACTGTACACTGTGAGCACTATACACTGAGCACTGTACACTGTGAGCACTATACACTGAGCACTGTACACTGTGAGCACTGTACACTGAGCACTGTACACTGTGAGCACTGTACACTGTGAGCACTGTACACTGAGCACTGTACACTGTGAGCACTGTACACTATAAACAGTACAGTTGACCTTGGGAGAGCCAGGCATTCTTCACTAAGATTGTACATTTTCTCTGATAATCAAGTTTCTTTTTATTTTTTTTCTTTTTAATATTTATTTATTTATTGAGTGTGAGTACACTGCCACTGTTTTCAGACACACCAGAAGAGGTCATCAGATCCCATTACAGATGGTTGTGAGCCACCATGTGGTTGCTGGGGATTGAACTCAGGACCTCTGGAAGAGCAGTCAGTGCTCTTAACGCCTGAGCCATCTCTCCAGCCCCTCAAGTTTCTTTTTTGATTAAGAACATTCAAGTAACAAAACATGTCTGCTGTGTTTATTATTTACTTATTGTAGTGTGTGTCTGTGTGTGTGTGTGTGTGTGTGCGCGCGCGCACATGTGTTAGTGTTTATGGGTACAGGACCACCTGTGTAAGTAGACTCCTTCCTTCTATCACCTGAGTCCCAGGTTTGAACTCAGGTTGTCTGGCAACAAGTAGCTTTACCTGCTGGCCCATCGTGCTGGCCTCACATATGCTTTAAGTATCTATATTGACGATGCTAACAGTGAAAGTACTTTATAAAAGTGTCCTTCTTTTGAACAGATGGCAGCGGCTTCCCAGGGTTTGCTCAGCAACCGAGTGATCAGTGGAGCCCATTCCTGACTCTGACCCCAGAGCTGGAGTGCACAGGGGTGCACGTGTCCCTGGCGGACAGAAGCCGACGGAGCATTCTCTGAAAGGGAGCTTAGAAGGTCCAGTGCTCCCGCATCTACCTGCAGATGTTCCCCGTCCAGCCCGTGAGCATCTGACCTGAATTCTGATGGCCACATTGAGATGCTTCTATTTCAGCAAAGCCAGAGGTCAGAGGGGAAAGTGAGTAATGATCACACCCAATTTACCTCCCCGTTTGCAGAGAATTCCAGCTATCCACACGGGCAACGTGGAAGTGCTTGCAAGTCTAAAGTGAAATCATTATGTGAAACCTTGCCACTTAGGGCCGGCAGGAGGGGTTAGTGCGGAGAGGCACTTGCTGCTAAGCCTGGCCATCCGGGTGCCTCCGGCCATCTGTCCTCATCAAGTAGTAGCTGCGTGAGATTAAGCATTTTGCTTAGTCTCTCTGTGCCTCAGTTTCCCTATAAACAAAACGAGGATGTCAATGGTGACTGTTAAACATGCGCACTGTGCCTGCAACATGAGCTACTGTCACGCTTTCCTTTACAATCTCACTACTTTAGATGTCTGTGGTTGTGCATGTGGCGTTTAGGGCACCCTGTCCTGCAGACAGGGAGATGGGTGCCAGTGCTTGTGTTGATTTGAGGGTTGGCATACACTGGACCTACAGGTCTGTGTTACTTTCTACTTACACCTAGTCCCCTGAGCTCTGTGCTCCCTAATAGTTTGTAAGACTATGGTTAGTGGCACAAGGAAAGTGTGTGTAACTGTCAGTGTGAGCAGTGACCAGTGTGAGTGATGACCAGTGTGAGCAGTGACCAGTGTGAGCAGTGACCAGTGTGAGCAGTGACCAGTGTGAGTGATGACCAGTGTGAGCAGTGACCAGTGTGAGCAGTGACCAGTGTGAGTGATGACCAGTGTGAGTGATGACCAGTGTGAGCGGTGACCAGTGTGAGCGGTGACCAGTGTGAGCAGTGACCAGTGTGAGCAGTGACCAGTGTGAGCAGTGACCAGTGTGAGTGATGACCAGTGTGAGCAGTGACCAGTGTGAGCAGTGACCAGTGTGAGCAGTGACCAGTGTGAGTGATGACCAGTGTGAGCAGTGACCAGTGTGAGCAGTGACCAGTGTGAGCAGTGACCAGTGTGAGTGATGACCAGTGTGAGCAGTGACCGGTGTGAGTGATGACCAGTGTGAGCAGTGACCAGTGTGAGCAGTGACCAGTGTGAGCAGTGACCAGTGTGAGCAGTGACGGTGTGAGCAGTGACCAGTGTGAGTGATGACCAGTGTGAGTGATGACCAGTGTGAGCAGTGACCGGTATGAGCAGTGTGAGTGGAAGAGGGCTTCTTGGCTGTGGAAGCGCTGATAGATTTCAGAGGCCTTCCCTCGAGTGAGAAAGTCAGGAGTGTGTTACTGGTGCCTGAGACGCGCTGCACTTTACTTCCTTCAGGGGTGGGGTGGGGGTGGGGTGACTATTCATTTATTTATCTTCGGTAGGGAAAATTCCCTGGTGTTAGCAGCCTTTGAGAAATATAAGGGCAAAAGATTTGGGCAAAAAGTGGCAGAAACTGTGCCTTCCAAAAAATGTTCTGTGAGCTGGAGAGATGGCTGAGTGGTTAAGAGCACTGACTGCTCTTCCAAAGGTCCTGAGTTCAGTTCCCAGCAACCACATGGTGGCTCACAACCATCTGTAATGGGATCTGATGCCCTCTTCTGGTGTGTCTGAAGACAACAACAACGTACTCACACAAAATAAATTAATAAACCTTTACAAACATGTTCTGATTTTAAAACGGACACATCGAGCCCGTGTCTTCTTTGTATAGTGAGTGGGAAGAAATCATCCCGGATTAGTTCGTACTTTTAGATGCCTTTCAACCTTGAATTTCATTCAGTAAATACTTTGGGGTCCCTCCTATGTGCCAGGGGACTGAGGACATAATGGTGTCCTAAACTTTATGTTCGAGTGGGACCATGGGGAGGACTCCAGACCGTGAAGGTTGGGCTCCTAGGAGCGTCTCTGAGGAGATGAGGGGTCAGCGGAAATGAGTGTAGAAACAGCCAAATGGAGGGAGGCATTTCCAGGGTGGGATGGGGTAAGTGTAGAACCCTAGAGAGGAGACCAGGGGGTTAAGTTAAACGCTGCCATCTGTAAAGAGAGCACAGGGAACGTGAAGGAGGCTGAGAAAGTTCTAGAGAACCACTGAAGAGCATCAGGAAACCTTGGAAGAGTTTCCCTTAGGATCTGATGGGTGGTAAGATTTACATTTGTAATAGTCACTGAGGGGTAAGCGGGGGAAGTGAGTGCATATTTATTGTGGAGTCATATGAAAACTTTGAAATAAACCTCTTCTATTTGAATTGAACTCCGAAAACACAAGAAAAAGCTCAAACCACGTTGCTAAGAATCGGCCCAGAATTCAGGTGTGCTCGTGGTTCCTTTCTCTGTCCCGGTTCTGCATGGCCCCCTTCCCTTCCCTTCCCGCCTCCCCCCCCCCGCCCCTCCCCGCCTCCCGCCCCCCCCCTCCCTCCTCCCCGTCTTGCTTCTGTGCTTGTTTGCAGCCTTACCGGGAGTCCTCTTTCGCGTGCCTGTACACAGCAAATAAATCTCAGCTGTTCCTCACCCCTGCACATGCTGCAGAGCTGCTGGAGTGAGAAGCATCTCAATTAGAAATCGATTTCAGGGTTGCCTCTTATTTGTGACGTTGAATTCCGGGTTTACACTTAAGATCGTAGTTTGTTTTCTCTATTCACTTTATAATTGTAGCGAGTCTCTCCCGAGTCTTCTGAGGCTGGCTGTGGGCGCTGGCTTCTCAATTTACTTTTGATGCAATTGCTCTGGGGTGTGACTGTCTGTGATAGCTGAGATTAGTTTCAGCAGATACTCCCTCTTTGCTCTTCCCACTGTAGGCTTGGAACCTCAGCTTTGTTTTCTTTTTCTGTCTGTCTGTCTGTCTTATTTCATTGCTTGCCTGCTTTCCTCCCTGCCCCGCTTTGATTTTTTTTTTTTTAAGACAGGGTTTTTCTGTGCAACCCTGGCTGTCCTGGCTGCCTCGATCTCAGGGATCCACTCGCTTTTGTCTCCTGAATGCTGGGATTAAGAGCATGCATACACTACAGTCCTCTGGTGGCTGTGGCTCCTCCTCCTTCTGTTCTTCCTCCTCCTCTTCCACTTCTTCCTCCCTCTCCTCCCCTCCTCCTTCCTTTATTTTTTCTCCCTTTACTTTCATCCTTCTCCTTGTCTTCCTCTTCTCCACCGTCTTTCTTTCATTTTTTTTTTTTTTTTTTGAACCGGGTTCTCAATAGTAGTCCAGGCTAGACTTGTGCTAGGACTAAAGACATGTCTCACAAGACCAGATAAACCCCAGTTTCTTAAATGGTGTCACAACTCCCAGAGGAGTCTGTTAATTAAGTGTGGAGTTGTGAAGAACTTGGCAAGAGTGAAAGGTTTCTCTCTCTCTCTCTCTCTCTCTCTCTCTCTCTCTCTCTCTCTCTCTCTTTCTTTCTTTCAAGATTTATTTATGGGCTGGAGAGATGGCTGAGTGGTTAAGAGCACTGACTGCTCTTGCAGAGGTCCTGAGCTCAATTTCCAGCAACCACATGGTGGCTCACAACCTTCTGTAATGGGATCCGATGCTCTCTTCTGGTGTGTCTGAAGACAGGTACAATGTAATCATATAAATAACATAAATAATTTAAAATGATTTATTTATTTATTATATATAATTCAGACACACCAGAAAAGGGCATTGGATCCCATTACAGATGGTTGTGAACCACCATGTGGGTGCTGGGATTTGAACTCAGGACCTCTAGAAGAGCAGGCAGTGCTCTTAACCACTGAGCCATCTCTCCAGCCTGATTGAAAGGTTTCTTAATGAACAATAAACAAAAATAAAGCCACGCTGCTCTGAGGGTACTAACCTGTGTGGAATTGTGGAACACCTCTGCAGCCTTGAGGCGGAACACAGAGCACGCTTGCTTTGTACTGTGCATGCTATGATGTCAACCGACACTACCGGAGCATCCTGACAGTTCTGAGGACTCTCATCTATTACAAAATACAGTGTTTTTACTTTACACACAGTTTTCTGCTATCACAGGAGAATGAGGCTTAGTTAGGAAAACAAAGACTTTTTAACCATTATTCCTCAGCATGCATAAACACTTTGGTCTTATGTTTAAATGCTGAACTTTTTTTATATAAAATAAGATTTTATTTCATTTTATAGATCCTCATGTAAGATGTGTGTGTATATGACATGTACATGCACATTTGTATGTGTGAGTGCATGATCACAGATGCCACTGTGTTCATGTGATGGTGAGAGGCCATGTGCTTCCGGGGACCCCACAGGGTACACATTACTGCAGACAGCTTTTATGATCTCTCTATGTGTCTTTAACGGTTTTATTACTCCCTAGATCTGGCTAGCCTCCAATTCACAGACATCCTTTTGCCTCTACCTACTGATTTTTTTTAAAAATTAGAATTATTTATTTTATGTGTGTGAGTGTTTTTCACACTTATATGCCTGTATCGCACATATGCTGGGGGCCCTCAGAGGTCCGAAGGGAGCACAGACCCTTTGCAAGAACCATAAGGTTCCTTACCCAGGAAACGATCTCTCGAGTTCCTGTTCTAGTTTATTTTTGTGTATGTCTGTGGGGTGTATGCCAGGTGGACACGTGTGGGGGCTTTCAGCAGGAGTTACAGGGAGTTGTGGCCCACCTGGTGTGGATAATGAGAACCAATTATGCTCTTTGAAGAGCAGCAAGCTCTCCAGAGCCTCATTCGAGTTCTAAGGGGCAGTACTCAGGTCATGTGTGATAATTTCGTGGCAAGTGCTTTACCCACTGACCCGTCTCCTCAACCCTAGGATGCTAGGTTCTAAAAATTGCCGGAGACATAAGTCAGTGGTTAACAACACTGGCTGCTGTCAATACCCACAGGGAGGCTCACAACTGTCCCTAACTTGAGGTCCAAGAGATGCAGTGATATCTTCTGGTTTCCTAAGACACCAGGGCTACAGGTGTTGCACAGACAAACGTTCAGGCATAGCACCTATGCAAAAATAAACAAAACTATAAAAATTTGTAGTTTATGATGCTTACTTAATCAAGTTATGGAAGCACACTCTTTTAATTCTGGTACTTGGG
Organism: Micromys minutus; assembly: GCF_963924665.1. Lineage (NCBI taxonomy): Eukaryota > Metazoa > Chordata > Mammalia > Rodentia > Muridae > Micromys > Micromys minutus. The sequence continues at coordinate 27,764,914 of NC_137975.1, forward strand.
GAGGCAGATCTCTATAAGTTCAAGGCATACAGAGTGAGTTCTAGGCCATCTAGGGCTGAACAGTAAGATCCCGCCTCAAAAACAAAAGCAAAATAAAACAACTCCCAGGTCCCAGTAAGATTTTTACTTGACTTTTCTAAAAAAGTATTAAACTTACTTTGGCTTATGTTTAAGCTAAAAGTGCCCAACAGCTTTTGAAATGACCCTAAACATAACTTTATTTAGCATCATGTATTTGTGTGAAGCATTTCTCAGCACTCATGATCATAAAATAAAAACACCAACCTGCTCTTCAAAGTGTCGAAGATGCCTCTCATCCCATAGTATCAAGCATTTAGCCAACATTTAATTTTTAATAAAATTAAACAAGCACATTATTTTATTGTTTTCATCTTGAAAGTAAATGATACAATCATATATATATGTATGCTAAAGAACTAAAATATTTATTATTATTAACATTTGATTTATATTCTTATTTTATATGTCTTTATACCTGGGTCACATAAAAATATTCAAGGCAAATAGGTTAAGAGTAGAAAAGCCTAAGATACACTGGCCTAGATGTTGGAAGTGTTCATGTGACTTGTTTTGACCACATGCCCAGTAAGAGATGCACCTATAATCTGGGGACTTCAGATTGCTGCACACAGGAAGGGAGGGGCCTTTGGCTCCAGGCACCTAGGCTGAGCTGTGAGTGTCCCAGGTAGCCACTGGTCTGGTGTGGACCAGAGTCATGTGGAATAGGCTTTTCTCCAGCCCATACCCCAATCTGTACTTGCAATACAGCAGCACAGAGGGTTAGCCTCCGACTCAGTCGGTATCTTGCAATGGAATACTGAGTTCTGTAAGTTTGTTGTGTTGTTTGTTTGATGTGCTAAAGCTGACTTAATCCACTGTTGCCCCGGGCTCCTCTACGTGAACTTTAGCTATGGCGTAGAAATACATAGCAGCATTACATATTAAACTAGCCTACTCATTTTATAAACTATTGTCACATTAGCATTTATAAAGGTCAGTCATCATGGATACAAGAATGATGAGCGTCAGTCCTGATCTTGTGGCTAATGAGAGACACAAATGTGTGGTTACAAACTGAGGTAAAACTCCCTTGCAGGGAGTCCCATGAGTGCCGAGCCAGGCTGAGGAGTCTGACGGTTTGATATGGAAATGTCTAGGTCTGGGTTCAGTATTCATACATGTGAATGAGTAATATCAACACTAATGCCAATCATGTTTTCATCTAATTACATATGGTGCTGCTTGAGAGCTTTAAAAGTACTGACTTGGAAGCTAGGTGTGGAGACTCATGCTTGTAATCTCAGCACATGGGAAGCAGAGGCAGGAGGATTGAGAATTCAGGGCTAGCCTGGAGGGGCAGGATAGCAGTGTCAAGAATAAACCTGTATAGTAGTGACCTCAATAGCAAGAGTCTATGAGTGGGGGAGGAGAGAGGGAGAATGACAGGGAGAGAGAAGAGCTAAGATAGACAACCAGCTGGGAACAGCATAGGCTTTTGAAGCCACAAAGCCCAGTGACACACCTCTTTCAACAAGGCCACGCCTCCTGATCCTTCCCAAACAGTTCTACCAACTAGGAACCAGACATTCAAATATATGAGTCCATGGAGGCCATTGTCATTGAGGCTACCACAGGTAATTTGCAGCATGTATGTCTGCATATCACATGCATGTAATACCTATGGAAGCCACAAGAGGGGATTAGATGATCTGGAACTGGATTTGCAGAGAGTTGTGAGCTTCCATGTGAGTGCCGAGAATCAAGCCCGGGTCCTCTGCAAGAGCAGCAAGTGCTCTTAACTGCTGAGTCATCTCTCCAGCCCCCAGCGATAGGTTATTTTACAATAGAAAAAGAAGTAGTTCTCAGCTCAGGCACCAACTGCCCATTCACTCATTGTTCTTTATCACATACGCACTGAGTGAGAGGCAGGTGTGCTTCAGTTCTGGGGATTCAGCAGTTAACAAGGCGAGGTCACTGCCCTCTTGGCTCTTACATCCTTTTGAAGAAAGGGGACACAAATAACTAGATAGGCAACAAAAGAGCATATGACATCATCTTATGGCTAGAGCAGCAGTGGAAATGGAGTGATTTACTAGTAGCTAGTGACTATGGGTAGGTCTCAGAGGCTTCCTTGTAAGCTTCATGGTACTGGAGTATTCGAAGGAACAGAAATGCTGCTATGGGAGACTGTATCCAAGACTGGAGAGGACCCCATGGTAGATGGCATCATAATGCCAGACGCATTGGTTTATTTTTTGTTGCTGTGACAAACACCATGACCAAAAGCAACCTGGGAAGGAAGGGGTTTCTTTTGGCTTATAGTTGTAGTAATTGAAGGCAGTCAAGGCAGGCACTGTTGCAGAAGCCAGTGGGCAGTGTTGCTGACTGGCTTGCTCTCTATGGCTTACTCGGCCGGCCTTTTCATATGACTGAGGATCACCCGCCCAGGGTTGACACTGCCCACAGTGGGCTGAGATCTCCCATACTAGTCAACCAATAATCAAGACACTGCCCCACAGGCCAGCCCCTCCCCCCACCTTTTGTGTTAGCTTGGCCAAGTAGACGAATGATTTCCAGGAGCTCCTTCCACAGTCAGCTCTAGGCAGTCTGAGGGCATACCTGAAGGAAGAAAGAAAGTAGGACAGGGTGTAACAAGTCCCTTAGCCCCTAGTCCTCAACATGCTCTCAACCCCCCAATCCTACTCTGAGACATAGTTTGACAAGGGGATAAAGGAATGCATCCCTATGGTGACCCTAATGTCTGACAATTCCTTTGGAGAGTTAGCCACTAAAACACTAGCTTGGTTGTCAAATTGAAGGTATCCCAAAGTCTCAATAAGGATGAATGCTTTTCACAGGTCTTCAACCTGCCACACGGTCCTCTTCAGCTGCCCCATTCCCTCAGAAATCACAAGTCACAGAAGGCCACTGGGTACTTATAATGCAGCTCTTATGACTAGGAAATTGAATTTAAAATTTTTTTTGTTGGTTTGTTTTTGATTTTTCAAGTCAGGGTTTCTCTGTGTAGCCCTGGCTGTTCTGGAACTTTCTCTATAGATCAGGCTTGTCTTGAACTCAGAGATCCACCTGCATTTGCTTCCCAGAGTGCTGGGATTAAAAGTGTATACCACCACCACCACTGCCTGGCTGAATTTCACATTTTAATTCATTTAAATGTATATAAAGTAACCAATAACTGTGGCCAGGGGGATGGCTTAGCTGTTACGAGCCCTCCATGTTCTCCCAGAGGGCCTTCTTCTGTTCCCAGCAGCCACACGAGGAAACTCACATCAGATGTAACTGCAGTTTAAGGGAGTCTGATGCCTTCTTTTGGGCCACTGCATACTCTTGCTGCACATACATACACTCAGGAATACACATACACATAAACAGATGATTCTTTTAAACAAGAACCGATTACAAGTATATTATTATAATGTTTTAAAGTCTGTGAATTTACATTTTTAACCTTATATGGTACTCAGTCTTTTTTTTTAAAAAAAGATTTATTTATTTATTATATATAAGTACACTGTAGCTGTCTTCAGACACACCAGAAGAGGGCACCAGATCCCATTACAGATGGTTGTGAGCCACCATGTGGTTGCTGGGGATTGAACTCAGGACCCCTGGGAGAGCAGCCAGTGCTCTTAACCACTGAGCCATCTCTCTACCTTGCTATGTTTTATTATATAAAAAATATACATGAAGTAACTACTGACTGCTGGAAGAATTAGACTCTCCTAAGGAACTTTCTCATTGGCTGTCTAATACAGACTAGCCAGCTTTGAAACCATATACAGAGAAACAATAAAAACATATGTAGCTGGTTTTGTGTGTGTGTGTGTGTGTGTGTGTGTGTATGTGTATTTGTGAATAAAAAAATATAATAATAATTAAAAAAGAAGTCATCAACTTGAAGGTGGAGACCATGGAAGGAATTTGGGGGAAAAAAAACTGGAAGAGGCTGAAAAGAGGAAAATAAAGGGGAACTGAAGTAATTCTATTTTGATTAAAAATGTATATATGTAAAATTATCAATGATGCAATTTACCATGAGTGAGAGGTACTGCCCATCAGGGTTGAGGAAGACATTCTTAACAATGACTCCATTATTGTAAACGTTTCCCCTACAATTTAAAACTTATTTCAGAGAGCATTTCAAGCAAAATCTAACACCCTTTGCATGGTGGCCTTTTGTGCTCCTTTCTTGGGATAGCAGGGCACTCAGGAAATGGGATTGTGAATGTCTCTGAGATGTTACCATCAGCAGGCTAAGGCCACACCTGTCCTGCGGAAGTGACGTCACTACCAATCCTAGGCTTTTATAAGAGTTTCAGGAAACTGCAGGGATGGTTCAGCAGTTAAGAGCACTGACTACTCTTCCAGAGGACCCAGGCTCAGTTCCTAGCACCCACATATTCCAGTTCCAGGAGAGTCTGGCATTCTCACACAGACATACATGCAGGCAAAACCTCAATGCGCTTAAAAACAAATCTTTAAAAAATAATTTGTAAAAAGGAAAAGAGTTTGAGGTAAACACGATAGATGCCTCTCTATTTGTTAACAAACCAAGTAGCAACAAAATTCTTTCCCTTCCTTTCCCTATGTCGTCGCCCTGCCCCCCATGTCTGGCTGCCCTTTTTAGCTTTATTTTAGACCTTCTACTAGTGGTTTACTTGATGTGGGTGCACCATGTGAATACAGAAGGAATGTGCTAGAACCCTCGAATTTTGTTCTTATTCCTTTCTCCTATTTTTAATGCATGTTCTAGGGTCTTCCAGTGTCAGACAGAGCTCACAGTTAGCCATAATTCTGGTGTCTGTCTATAAAGCTCAGAAAGCCGTTGTTTGGTAATTCATTTGTTCACCCAGGCTGAACTTACCTGTGTGACTCTTCATGGCCTTTTCTTAAACCAACCAGTACAAATAAATGGAGTAATTATCGGTGCCTCTAGATATCATAAAGAGTCTCACAGTGTGCTTGGCTCTTCAGGGATATGTGTACTGGAGACATCTGGCTCTAAGCATTGCCTGAATGTTTGAGACCCGTCCCTACAGATAACTTACATAGAAATAAAATTGTCCAAGGAGCAGGCCCAGGGTTGTATGGTTGCTGCTATTTGGTTTTTCCTGTCCATAGGGTCATGTGAGGAGATTCTCCACTCATGGCTTGCTGTGTCTTCTCCTGAACAAAGTCCCAGTAGAGCTTGATCAGACATCTCTTAGGATGGGAACTCACCGCTTCATTCTAGACGTTGACATTTTTTAGATATGGAAAACATTGGCAACTAGCTGAAACACTTCTTCACATCTTGGGTGGGACAGAGCCTAAACATATGCACCTGCTAAGTAAGACTCAGGTAGAGGTTTCCAGGTTTCAAGGTGATGAGGAAATTGGGAACCATACATAGTTAGAAGGATCAGAGGACGCAGAATTCATTGAGCAGACAGTTGGGCACACCCCCCTCCCCAGTGCTGGCAGTCCATTGTCAGATTTTTCCCTCATCCCAATCTACCTTCAAAAGCCTGATTCTGAAGGGGTTTGCTTCAGTACTTGCACTTGCTTTTGTGTCTAGGATGTGAAGGCATGGGAACCCGAGGGTCCCCTCTGCTATGGTACTTGGACAGTGTTGTGACATTTTCTCCACGGTGGCAGAATGTCCTTGCGCCGCATTGACTCCAGGGTTTTTTGGTTGACTCTGGGGACAAGGAGTGTCACTGTGACTCCAGTAAGTAATACCGGTGGCACAGGTAGACGGATCTGACAAGCTGGAGGACTAACCGTGCTGTGTCCGCCTTTCCCCAATGAAGGCTATCCATCAGCTCCTGGAATCTGCTGGAGCCGATGAAGGTGACAAGGGAATAACATCCCTTTCTCTTCCATCGACAGGGGTAATAACTCCTCACTCCCAAGGGACAGATTGTAAAAGCCAATAGCCAGGAGCTGTGAAGCAGGGAGGGCAGAGGGATTGAAAATTAAAGAGGGAGTGGAAATTTGGCGGAAGGCGACAGTCGGATGGAATAAACCGCCAAACGCCGGCCTTATAATTGCCTCGTAGTTGATGCAGGGGTTCAAAAACATTTGTCCCAACTGCTTAATTATTTTAAGTTGATTGTTAAAATCAGATGCATTAGATAAATGTGGGCTTATGGCTCTCTCTCTCTCTCTCTCTCTCTCTCTCTCTCTCTCTATCTCTCTCTCTCTCTCTCTCTCTCTCTTTCTGCAGACCACAGAATATGCTGATAGTTACTGTTTGGACTTGTTTCAAGTCATGTTGAAAGTGCTTTTAACAATAGATTCTAAACTAACCATCTGCAGGAAGATACACCACAGGTGTTAGCCCGAGTACCTTGTTTAATCTGATGTCTTTATTGTATTCTGCACGCTTTTGTATTTCTGTGGCTAAACACGGACGGAGTCAGCCTATACCTATCGGGGACAATATTTTTCAATGGCTGGTTGGAATTTCTATTTTCAAGTAACCTTCAAAATGACTTAAGTACCCCATCTTCTTCAGGCCTCTAATGGCCACCAATAATAAACACATAGCTCTCCAAGTCCGCAGTATTAGTGAGCGCCTCACGGTCTTTGTGGCATCGCATCAATAAGCCAGTTTTGGAGCCTTGGTGTTGCTAGAATTAAATGTAGCACAAAGATTCAACTTTGTAGACAGCCGTGCCATTTGGAAACAGATGCCCCCGAACACCACCCGCTTTGTGGGAAGCACACTTAGGTGGCTTTCAAATTGGAACTGTTGTTTAGTTAAATCTCTGGACTCAGCTCACTGAAGGTGACAGAAGTCCTCACTCCAGCGCAATGAGAAGTAGAGGCGACAGTAAATTTTTCATGCCTGAGACAGGAGCTCTTGTTATAGGAGTCAGAACGGGGGTCAGGGCAGAGCCTGTTGATGATTGAGGAAAAGAGAAGTAAATTCATTCTGCCGCAGGCTCTTTGTCAAGTGCCAGGAGCTCACCATTGAGAACTAGTCACCCGTTCTAGTCTTACGGCCCTAGAGGTCACTCGTTTGAAATAAATCATAGCACCTCGGAGGCGCAGCAACCTCTCACCGCTCTGGATGAAATAAAGAAGAGGAATGCAGCTCGCAGAATGGAAATGACTCCGAATATCCCACCACATGTTGCTGTTTAATGCAATATGCGGCTAGATATTGATCTCCCGAATCAAGTCATTAAAATGTGCAGTTTTTGTTTATTGGAATGAAGCAATTAAATGGCTCAGTTATGCTAGCCTTTACCTTTTCTGATGAAAAGTATTGATTTCTTGCCACAGCTTTATAAGCGACAATGTTTTTGATTACTCTTGACAAACCTCCTTGGAGTGTTAATTAAAATTGTACCAGATGAGCAGGTGTGGGAGATCATTAGATGGCCTGGATCTCACATCCACGCTTCATATTCTGCGGCCTTGCATAATGAACAGGGCACGGGGGGGGGGGGGACAATATCTTCATCAGCAGAATTAGCATCTACACTTTGTTTTTAAAAAATACTAGGTGACATTACGTGCTAGGGTTCAGGCAGTTTGAATCATTGGCTTTCTCCTGAGACTCCATCTGACAAAAGTTTCCTCTTTACGGTTTGTTTCAGTTTTCTGAGAGCCTAGTGGGCTGATGCTTTTGCTTTCAAAATAGCAAATATTTAAACACATTTATACAGGAAATTGAGGAGTCAAATAAGGCACTTTCCAGTGTTATGCAGATGAGGTCATGAATATTAATATGATTCCATTTAACACTCAAAACAAATCCTCTTTAGTAGGATTTTTTTTAAAAATTTCCCTCTTAGTAATATATCTTCAGTGTGATTAAGAAATGTTTTTTTCAGTTATTTTTGGAAACTCGCACAAAAATGATTATTTAGTGATAGGCTCTCTTGGAGACTGGGTTCTCTTGATTTATAATTTTGCACTTTTTCTTGAGGCCCTTCGAAGATGCCTGCATTTGAAAAATTAGAAATACTCGGTCGTAATTTGTAAACCCAGAGGCAGATAACATCCAAGCATTTGTGAAAGTAGTAATCTTTATACTGAGAGCATTAGGAAATGTTATTGAATTAGTAGTTCATGAATACAGGCATCAAAGCGGGCCTTTTCATTTTCCTACCAAGCACGGAATTTAAATAAGTGAAATTAGCTGTTTGAGTCCTCTGTGATCTGCGTCTATGGGTAGCGGGGCAGCTTGTCTTCCGTAGATTCGCAGGCCCGGAAAGGACTATAAAAGGTCATCTAATCCAGTCCCCTGCTGCCAAAGTAGCTGTTTAAACATGCACTATTTTTCATTAGTCTGGAATTTTAAAAAGGATTAATGAATTTGTAAATGTATTATTTACAATGTTCTGAGCCCGCATCTAACTGAAGCTAACTGCTAGACGTCGGAAGGGTGAGTTTGCACGTGCGCATTAGGATCTGAACTTCTCGGAAGAATGATTGATGCCTTACGCATGTTTTTTTTCCCGTTTGTATTCTTTCATCTGAGTCTTAGGTCCTAGGAACAATGTCTCATCACTTTAAAAAAAACAAAAACAAAAACAAAAACAAAAACAAACCTCTGGCTGAGCTTACTCAGCTGATGTCGTTATATTAACAGGTCTAATGATTTGAAGCCATGTTGTCATTTCATAGGATCTATGTTATATTTAGCTTTTAGAAGGCATGGGAAAAACAAATGGTCCTTTGCATTCTGTAGACGAAAACAGAGCGTTCACCACGTGTGCTACTTTTGAAATCACCTACAGCTTTTAGGTCCTATAAGTAGTAAGTATGCCTACCAACCACTGAAGTGAAGTATGACGCATTCGTTAGCACACACCGTCCTTTGAGGGGCGCTGGAAATAATCCTAGAACCTGTTTCTGCTCTCTGTTCTGCAAAGCTGCGGTCTCTAAGAAGGATGGCAGGCTGGTGATTCTGTAGTTGGTTTGTGCTCATTCAGGCCCGTCACCTCCACACTCTGATGGCCGGATCTATCCTGGGCGCGCCATCGGAGCTATGGAGCATGGGCGAGCCACAGCCACGGCCACGGGCAGTGTGGGTCCCTCCAGGTTGGCGGCTGGTATCTAACAGGGAGTGTTCTGCACGAGCAAGCGGAAGTATGGCAGTGCCGATTTCGTCTTTGGAAGTCACACTGACACTGCACTGCTGGCTAAGGCAGGTTTATGGAAGGATCCTAGGTTCAAGGGAACAAACCACGCATGTCGCCTGCACGGGGGAGCACTGGGCTTGCAGAATGGAAGACGCTGTGGCCGTCTTTGCACACAACACACAACAGGCATGGTTTGCTCAAACCCATCATACGGCATACTTTATTTTGTATACAGCTTAGTTTGACAGAAGTACATAGGAATGGAAAAGTCCAGTGCTAAGAATTCACTATAGTTGTTTCTCAGGACAATATGCTTTACGTCATGTTTCTGAAAGACAGGCTACTTTCAATGAGACGGTGGATAACATAGACGCGCACGTGACATCCTCTGTCATAGAAGATAGGGAGAGCTAAAGATGATGGGCTAAACAAGAGAAGCCAGTCGCCAGGGAGCTGGCTTCCCCGGGAAAGGTGACAGTGACAAGCCTGATGAGCTGAGTTCAATCCCCGGGACCCACATGGTGGAAGGAGAGAACCGACTCCTGAGAGTTATCTTCGGACCTCTGCAGGGGTGCACAGGGTGGCATGTGCATACCCCGCCCCCAAAATAAACAAATGTAAAAAGGCTTTAAACATTAGTGACGATTTAGTCCAATTTTCTGCACCGTCCTTGGACATCTGTTAAGTTCTGATGAAGAGGAGCCACATTTAAAGAACAAAAATTTAACCGTCTGTTGTTACTTTGGTTAGAAACTTACAGTGTAATTTTTGTGACAGTTGTATTTGATGTTTGCTAAAAGTCAGAATCACTCTTTGGCAGTTCTCTGGGATCCTTTAAGAGGTCTGTTATTCACTCAGTGAACATTTACTCTATTTCTGTAAAGTGCTAACTGCTATTCTGGGCCCTTTCATTTTTATCTTGACAACAGTTCCTTCAGTTACACATGCTGGCTTGATTCATCTGCTATAACAAAAAATATATTTCTAATTATTTTCTTTGTGTTGTCTTTTGAATTATTGAATCTGGTTTCTTTGTTTAATTCTTCAATAAAAGATGAAGTGGTCAAGGAACATATTAGAAGTTTGCTTTTACATTAACTAAGCCACACATTGTACTGCAGTTTGTTCAATAGAGCATACAGATTTCTCCTCCAAATAGTAAAGCAATCTATTAAATAACATTTTTTAAGTGGTAGGAATCGAATCCAGGATTTCAAGCATTCTAGGTGAGTACCCCAGTACTCCGCCACTGAGATTTACCTCCACCCACATTATTGTATTTTTTAAAAATACCATTGTAAGTTTTCTCTTCCTTCCTTCCTTCCTTCCTCTCTCTTTTCTTTCTTCCTTTCTTCCTCCCTTCCTCTCCCTCCCTCCTCTCTTCCTTTCTTTTTTCTTCCTTCCTTCCTCCCTTTTTCTTTCTTTCTTTTTTCTTTCTCTCTTTTTTTCTTCCTTCCTCCCTCCCTCCCTCCCCCTTCCTTTCTTCCTCTCTCTCTCTCTCTCTCTCTCTCTCTCTCTCTCTCTCTCTCTCTCCAGGGTTTCTCTATATAGCTCTGGCTGTCCTGGATTCTTTCTGTGGAACAGTCTGGCCTCAAACTTACTCTAAGTTTTTATTTGCTCGTCGTTTATTTACAGCCTTACGTGGTCAGAATTTCAGGTAAGTCGGCATGTGCTGAGCTGTGGCTGTATTGGGCTATTTATTTGCATGTACACCGATTTCTCAGAAGAAATCCAAGATGATTATAGCTCCACACCCTCTATCTGAGTCTTTTGCCCATCACTCAGCCTCTCCTGTAGGCTCTTCTTTACCTGCTTAATGTGCCCAAGACAAGGACAGTGAGGGAACCGTGGAGGTGCTGGTGTCCAGTGCCATAGAGATTTCACTTAAAGAATTCCTGCTGTCTGTGGAGATTTGGCAGGACTCCAGCTTCCAAAGGCTCGGTTCGCCTCTGCTCAGGGCACCAATCTGAGATCAAGTTGTTTCACATTCATTATCCAGTTTCTATATCTTCTGTAGCAAAGCAAAATTCTGTCTATTCAACCATTTTTTTTTTTTTAAATGACATAACAAAACACCAGCGCTGAGTTTTCATCTCCAGTCCTCGGAAGTCCCTCCCTGGCTGCCTTCCAGAGGGAAGATTCACCCCGAGCCACCCAGGCAGCAGTGACACTCGTGGGTGGGAAGAGTCTAGAAGCACGTTGTCAAGCAGGCCACAGATGTTCCAGAACCAGCTGCTGAAAAAGCCCGGGGACGACGTCTAAGCCCTTTCATTCAGTTCAGGGTACCAACTCTGCTCGGGTAATCTTTGTACATAGTACCATTCATCTAGCTGGCACTCCCCCTTTGTAGTGGCGCTTCTCACTTGACTAAGTCTGAGGCATGCCACATCAGGATGAGCTTTGAGGCCACTTTGCATGAGAAAGCAAATGCGCATGAGCACTGCGCCCCGCGCCCTGAGGCTCGTGCAGGAGCTGTGCAGGTGAGGACGCACTCCGGAACAATCTTTTCTTTTCTGAGAGCCAGCTGCCTCTGCTTATGGCGAGGCTTTCTGGGGTGGTGTTTTAGTGGCTTGTTTGTCAGCCATTCTGCATGTTAAACCAGCAAAAGCCTGGAATCTCCTAGGATCCCAAATTCTCTATTCATTCTTCCACATTGAAAACGATTCCTGTCAGCTCTCCGGGCTGCCTGGAAGAACTTTGGCATAGTTTTCCTAACCTTTCAAACCGTCAAAGCAAAACTCTCCTTTGATAATATTAATAATAATAATAATAAAGGCCAGAGGACTTTGGCACTCAGCCATTAAGGATGCAGGCGACTCGGCGATCTGACAGAATATTCCACAAAACACTGAAAAGTTCCCTTTAAGGTCCCCAGAGTGGGCCGGGGCACTTTGCTTGTACTTAACATATATCAACTGTCACCCGGCGGAGGCACTGAGTGTTGACTGAACACAATGGGACATCCAGATGGTCTAAACAAAGGGGGCAAATGTTCGCTGCTATTAAAAGCTGTTTACACCAACTTCCAGGATTTCATGTAGTGAAGTTTATATTGTGTCACGGCTGAGGTGCTCGGCTCTCTCCCCAGCCAAGATCAACCCTTTATAAACTCCTGTAGCACGGGGCTAAGGCACTCACTCAGTGCTGGGGAAAACGAAGAAGCATAGTAAGTTAGCAAAGCAAAGGACGGCGACTTGTCCCCATTCTTGCTTCAGATTATGACTCTGCTCCACACCCGGTACTAAACAAACAGCGGACCCTCTCCTCTGATGGGGGTGTGTCCTAGATGGAACGGGTGGATGGATAGGTGCTATCTCTTTCTGCAGACAGTCTCTGAGTCTCGGTGGCTCCTCTCGGGGGATGTCTGCGTGGTAATGGTTTTGTTTTCTTCCTCCGAGGCACCGTGATATCAGGTCCTGTCTACTCAGGATTAATATGCATAAGTGAGAGCCCCACGATTTGCTGTCTTCTTCCTTTGACCTCATTATGGTACATCCTTATTCATTCCAGATGCACAGACCCTATTGTTAAAGGTTCGCTTTTAGCCGCTGATAGCAAGACTAATATGAAGGGTCTCCATATTACCGATAACTAAAGAAGACTCTAGAAAACTACCCTTGCATTCAGTTCTTCATCACTAGACTTTCTCCTGTGATAATATGCTTGGGAAAATAAGATATTAATATTATACCTACTTGTTCATTTGTCCTAAAATTTAAGGTCCAGTAAAAGCAGAAAAAGAAAAAAAAAATCTCACAAATACAAGCTTAATAATTATTTTTCTATGTAAGCAGACTTATTAAGACACCATTTTATGTCACCTCTGGCTTAATTTTTACACTTTTAAAAGTAATTTTTTGCCAGATGGTAGTGGTGGCACACCCATTTAATCTCAGCATTTGAGAGGCAGAGGCAGGTGGATCTCTATGAGTTCAAGGTCGGCCTGATCTACAGAACAAGTTACTGGACAGCCAGGGCTACACAGAGAAACTTTTTCTTGGGGAACAGCAAAACAAAACAAAGCCGAAAGATTCATCGTTGGTTGTGTCATTTAAATTACCATAAATTAAATTTTTAATGAAGCTTAAGAAAAAAAAAAAAGGAGTTGTTATGTAAATCCAAACATTTAAGGAAACATGATTTGTTGACCTTGTTTTCTGCAGAAATAGCCTTTGCTTTGAGGTGAGATCATGGTGGTACTGAGCAATGCCCCGAGGTATGATGTAAGACCGAACTTCACTGCAATGTCCCCAGTGAGGGCTTTAGTGTGGGTGCTTTGTGAGCGCCGTCAAATTGGACTGCTCCCTACGACGCTGGGGTTGGGGTATTTTTGTTACCACAGTTGTGATGAATGGGGGCCATTCCGATAAGTTTGCTAAGATCAGGTTCCTATCTTTGGCAGGGATGTTGATCTTCCTTGTGTTAGCATCTGAGATTCAAAGTTTTGGCTCTTATGTTTAAGTTTAACGAAAAATACATTGTCTTAGCAAGGTGCGTGGACTTCCTGTGTACAGAGATGCTCATCGCATATGCAAGGCCCGTGACAGCCTTCCTTGGGACAAATCCCCTTGTTAGAGTTTGAAACTCTGCTCTGACAACAGTTCTTCAAGGTAGCAGGGGGGCAATGGAGATGCCACTCAGATCTGTTATTTCCACTGTGGAGTTACCTTGGCGGTTGCTTTGTGTCCGTCCCTTTTCATAGATGTCTCAGAGGGCTTTGGATTTTGAGGACAGGGACAGCACAGATGTGGAAATAAAATGTCACAGACGAGAGCGATAAGTGCCTTTGCCAAGGGTCAAACACTGTGCCCGCTTCAGAGAAGCCATTCCAAGCCCGTCTGTCAGTCCCAGCGCAGGCTGCCGGGTTTCCTGTTTATGCCTGCGCAGAGCCCCACATCCTGCGAGCTTGCCTTCAGCGGCAGGTTTTTCCGCACACCCTGGAGAGCTCTTCCTTAAACTGGCTCACTATTTATCATCTTAGTAAGCCATTGGAATTTTGTTAATTCCTGTTTTACTTAGCGCATGCAAAATGCTATCATTATCTGAAGGAAGATAATGTTAACTTCTGTTTGCTGCTTAAAGAGAGCGTAACTAAACAACCTTTGTCAAACAAACCCGGTCAACCAGGCGTTGAATGACAATTTCATTCCCATTCAGGGTTTGGGGTATATAAACTCATATTAGCACCATTTCTAACCTGGCTACCTATTTGCCGACATTTTTGTTCAGAATTTAGGAATTTCTTTAGTTTTGGCCAAGTATGGAGCCAGTGACGGTTGTTTGGCACCCTCCCCCATCATTTATGTCACGGTACCTTGTAGTCACGTGGGGCTTTTCATCATTTCTTTACCCTTTAAAACACTTTAAGAAAGTATGACAAACTTGTTCGCCATTGAATGTGAATAACACATTGCTACATCGACACTCTTCCTAGGACTGTTTGTATATTAAGATAACGGCCAAGCTGAAGTGGGAAGTTTTGCTTTTCTGGATGGAAGAACTTTCTGGAAACCTATGTAAGCTTCTCAGTGATGAAGGGGGCTCCTCAAAGCTGCCTCTGAGCCTTCTCATCCCCGCACTCATTGGTCGATGCGGTGAACTTTATCAAAACATCAAATGTTTAACTCTAGATTCAACTCTGCAGAAAGAATCTGTTTCTATTTTGTCTCACAAGAAGGATGTCTTATTTTCCCCTTCTTTTGATTATGCTCCACCCCCAACCCAATTAGTTAATTCTATTTGAAATTTACAAGACCATTTTTGTAGAGCAGGTGTTTCTTTTAGGCTCTAGGGATGTTTTCAAAGCACCTCTTAACAAAAAGAATATGATGCACCACCCAAGCACCTCACTTTCTCTCTCCTGTGACCTGGCCCGGGTGTCCTAGGCACCAAGTGTCACTCAAATATTTGGATCACAAAAGTACAACTTATGTTAAAAAAAAAAAAAAAAAAAAAAAAAAAAAAAGCCGTACAGGCTAATTTGAAAAACAGGAGAGGCTAGCCTCATTGAGAATGATTGTGTCTCAATAATTTTGATTGTACATTTTTTTTAAATCTCATAATTCCAAATGTTTATTTGTAGCTTGTGTTGTAATTATCACACTAAAGGAAATGTCTCTGCTTTCACAGTAAGGGAGAGAGACTCAGCACGTTGCATTCTGATTTATAAAAGAGCACAAGATTAAAGTTGGGAAGATTGTATTAATCTGACACTAGGTCTCCCTGTAACATACTTGATATACGGTGTGATTGAAGTAAATATGTAATAAAGAGTCAAGGGAGTATGGCCCATCTGATATAAATGGGAAAACAAAACAAAACCCGAAGACTTAGAGGGTTGGACAGTGTGACACCTGTTTATTGACCAGGACCGAGGCACCTTTGTTAATTAGAGCCCCATTCCTCTTTGCCAGTGCTTTCCCGGGAAGAAATGCATTTATTAATCAAACTCGTACAAGCGTGATTTCACTCTAACATTGTGTCCCAGGTTGTCTCCTCTTCAGTGGCGCACCTCCACGGAGCTCTTTCAGACATTATAGCAAGGCTTCCCATCATCAGCAGCTTGGAACCATTTGCATTCCGAGTACCAGAGACCATCACTCTCTTTGTGAACAGTGGTGATTCTGTGTTCTATGACTGACTGATTATAACGCAGAGAAGACTCAGTATCTCGGGAAATACTCCACAATCAGCCATATTTATAAACATAGTTTCATCGGAAAGGGGATGAGTCTGTGCTGGCCATAGATTGACTAAACACTTAAACCCTTGGATCGTGCTCACATTGAGTGACGCATCAATAAACATGCTTTATCTATCATCAAAGAAAAAAAAAGTATCCCATTTAAGGCCGTTCCTCATGGTAATCAAGGTCAAAGGCAGAGAAAAATTATATTCCCTTCAGGGGGCACATCAAGATAAGCTGAGTCGTTTGAAAAGACTGGCCTACTAAGCCAGTTCCTGTCTACAGTAATACTACTGTAACTGAATTTGACTTTCCAAACTCACTGCCAAGACATTTGTTGACTCTTTTCTTGAGAAAACCTTGACTCCTAGTAACTTTTGCATAGGAGCATGGACTTGCTCTCTTTTATCAATATACTTTCTCTGTTTCCAAATTGCTTGCCCTAAACATTATTCTTAGGATTTATCTAGTTCGGTGATTGCAGGCTCAGGAGCTTTTTTCAAAATTTTGTCTATCTATCTATCTATCTATCTATCTATCTATCTATCAATCAATCTATCTATCTATCTATCTATCTATCTGACTGACTGTCTGTCTATCTGTCTATCTTAACAATTTTAAAATAAATTTATTCACTTTTTAAGTGTTGGAAGCTGTAAATAACTTCTAATACTCCTAGGTCAATCCCTAGGGATAGTTGATTCTCTTAATATTTTTATTAGATTTATTATTTTATTTTATAGTATAAGTGTTTTGCATGTGTGTGCTTGGTACACAGGCAGTCAGAAAGGCACGTGAAGACCAGCTGTTTTGTTTTGTTTGATATAAGGTTTCACTGTGTATCCTTGGGTGGCCTAGAACTCACGGTGCAGACCGGACTGGCCTTGAACTCACAGAGATCCACTCTCCTCTGCTTCCAGAATGCCCAGTGAAGACTACTAGCTTTCAATGCCTGGAAAGATTTAGCTAGGAAGCAAATCTTGCTTGGGTCTTAGAGTACAAGCAGGACCAGACACACAAATGTACAAAATGTAGGATAGAAACTATGGATAGAGGGCTGAGTTTCTATAGGAAGGCGTGAGGGTTAAGGGACCATGACAAACTAAGGAAGGAAGGGGTGACTCAACAAGCAAAGCATGGCTTGTGAATCTCTGAAGACAGAATGAGGAAGCCTTTGGAGGCATTTTAAGAGGACAGGGATTTATACCATAGAGACAGGGAGATGTTAAGTGATTAGAAGGACAATTGGATAGTTGAGGACTGTTTCATGTGGGTTCAAATTCTATTTTCTACCTCTTTCTCTAATACCTCCATTTTCTCATTTCCATATTCAGAAAACTCCAACTCAAAGGCTTGCCCTGAGGATTGGATGAGTTAACGCCTGGGAAGTGCTTTAGTGGTACCCGGCACACATGCTTAACGGGCGCTTCCTGCTTATCGCTGTAGGACTCTGGGCCAGAGAGTGAGAATGTATGGCAGGGAAAGGGACTATTGCCCTTCTGCATGAATGCAAGAGTAGCGAAGGGGGTGGGGATGGCCATGGTGAAGGTATGTGAGAAAGGACGGTAATGAGGGTTGGTGACCCACTGGACATGGGTAGGGCAGGAAGAAGAGCGCTCTTGGAAGGATGTGTAAGGGGTGAGTGAGCCGCAGGGTTACTGAGGTAAGCCGAGGTATCATTAGCTCAGACAGATGAGGTTGGATGGGGAGCAGGTTTTTATGGGAAGACAGTGAGTTCAGCTGAATTCGGCTGTGTTGATGGTAGATCAGTTGGTATCAGACTGATGAATCCAAAACAGAGAAGGCAGTGTCTGTCGGAGATGGTACAAGTGTCTGTGCCTAAGTGTTGGGGGGGAAATAAAGCCATTTGTATCACTGAGAGAATCCTTAGGACTCTAAGTAGTTGAAGAAATCTTAAATGGCTGAAACATTGGAGGAGATGCATGAGCTCAGAGAAATGAAAAGACCTAGAGGTAGGATGTTGATCAGGCTTTCATTTGGGGATCCAGCCTTCCTGCTCCAATGTGGCCTGGGCTTCCCAATGTCTGTGGTGCTTCCTCCACTGGGTGGTGGCCAACGGTACCGTAAGCCCTAGGTTCATGCCCCATATATATGTATATAGATTATATATAAAAATATATGTGCAATGTTATATATGTTACATATAAGCATGTGTACATTTTATTAAAATATATTTTAATGCATATTACATAGTTATACACTCATGCATAATTGGGAATTGAACTCAGGTCCTTTGGAAGAGCACTCAGTGCTCTTAACTGCTGAGCCATCTCTCCAGCCCCATCTCTTTTAGTTCTTAAATTGGCTTGCAATGTTCCTTTAAAAGCTTGGATCTAAATTGTTAAACCTCTCGCCTTATAGGCAGGAAGCAGAGAAGAGACCGCATCTCTGGTTATGATTAAGTAACAGTTTACCCATTCTCTGAAAATGGGGTGCTCTAACAACGCCGTAAGTAGGAAGGGGTGGTGGTGATGAATTTTGAACTCTAAGAGGTCTGAGCTCTTGAGCATGGTGTACCTTCTGGGCACCAGCACAGTTCCCCTTCTCTTCTGGCATAACTCCTCAGAGATCAGCTATATTGGCAGGTCAGCTTTCTGGGTTCACCAGGGCCTGGAGGACATGGGGTGAAAGCCTTCTTCTGCAGCTTTTCCTTCCGGTTCATTTGCACAGCTTTCATGTTCTGAAAAGCTTTACTAATTAATTAATTGAGACAGGGTTTCATTTAGTGCTGGTCTTGAACTTGGTGTTGTTACCTAGTGTGGCTTTGAATGCCTGGATCCTCCCACTTCAGGCTCTTAGCACTGAGGTCAGAGACAGGTACCATGCACAGCAAAATGCCATATTAAAAAAAAAAAAACACAGAAGAAATTTCTATGTATTTGTCACCAGCTTAGAAAACAAGAGACAGGACTCTAACTTAGAAAATGAAAATGTCTTGCAGTTCAAATTCCCTTAGATTTGGGAACAAATAGAGCCCCCCACTCCCCGACGGGTTGGTGAGGAACAGCCCTTCCAGACAATGGGATACCATTGATTTTTCATAAAGGTTTAATAAGACGACACAAGGCAAGCGTTTGCAGAGTTTGCTATAAATCGTCATGAGGAGCTAAGTGAGATGTAACCAGATGGGAGGTGCGAATGAAACTTGCAGAGGGTGGGGCGCTGAGGGGGCCATGAGAGCCGGGCTCCTCTCCACCGTCTTGGTGAAGCTTTCCTGCGTAGGCGGCTGAGCCTCGAGCGCCAGTGGCGGTGGGTGCTCGGCATTTGCTATCGCTGGTGAGTTAAGCTCTGATTTTAAAGGATGTGGGTTGAGTAGGGCAAATAGTTTGTTCTGACTCAGCACTGGGGTTGGGTTTTTATCATGCTGAGCAGTCTCATTAATGGATGGTATTGAGTGCACATTCCTAAGTAGCTGCCGCTCAATTTTCAATACTAATGCACGTGATGCTAACTTACTGTGTCTAAACGAATGCAAATACATTTTATTTGTACATATGATTATCGTATATGATATATATGATAAAAATATTCTTTTTTTAAATGACTGCTTTTTAGTTTCAGGTCTCTAAATTTATGAAGGTTTAAAAAGTCTATTGCTTTTCTTTCTTTCTGTCTGTCTGTCTGTCTTTCTTTTTATCTTTCTTTCATTTTTCTTTTCATTGTTGTGTTGGAGATTAAACCCAGGGCCTTACACATGCCAGAAAAATAATTTGCCCCTGAGAAATGCCTTACAGTCCCAATACCTGTATTTTCCTGCAATTGCACTGAGTGAAACCAACCCTAGAATTCTCTCTTCTCTGTTATCAAAAAGCACCACAGGGGATGGGAGTGTGGCTCAGTGCAGAATTCTCACTTTGTGTGCACATAGCTCTGGGTTCTATCCTGAGACACACACACACACACACACACACACACACACACACACACACACACCAAAGCTGGCTCCTTAAAAGACTCTTAGATTGTTTGTCAATGATTTAAATTTTTTATCCTCAGTAGTGTATATTGTGCTAATCAGTCATTAATCTAATGTCCTAGAGTCCCATATACAGTCATACTTCTTTTTAAATCTAGTTTTAAAATTGAAAATAGATTCTTCATACAATATATCTGGACCACAGTCTCCCCTCCCTCTACTATCTTTCCCTTCCCTCTCCTCCAGATCCATTCTCCCTCCATTTTCCTTTAGAAAAGAGCAGGCCTCCAAGAGACAACAACCAAACTCGACAAAGTGAGATATGATAAGACAAAGCAAAAGCCCTCCCTCATCTCAAGGTTGGACAAGGCAACCCAATTGGAGGGAAAGAGTCCCAAGAACAGGTAAAGGAGTCAAAGATACACTGGCTCCCACTGTTAAGAGTGCCACAAAACACCAAGCTAGCTGCTATAGCATATACACAGAGGACCTGGTGCTGACCTAAGAGGGCCCCTTGCTTGCTTGCTGCTACAATCTCTGTGAGTGCATTTGTCTTTTTCCCCCTCTTTTGGGGGTGGGTGGGTCCCCAAGGTGGGTGGGTCCCTAAGCTCTGATGGGAGAAATCTTATGGAGATTTCTATTTCTATTTAGACTCCCTTCTCTGTCTCTCTCTGTCTCTCCCTCCCTCTCTCTCTCTCTCTCTCTCTCTCTCTCTCTCTCTCTCTCTCCTCCCCTCCCTTTCCTCTCTCTCCCCCTCCCTTTCCCTTCCCTCTCTCTTTCTCCCTCCCTTCCCCTTCCCTCTCTCTTTCTCCCCTTCCCTGTCCCTCTCCTGCTCTCTCTCTCTGCCATACCTCTTATCAGTGTGTTCCTGAGGAAGCACACAGAAATTAATTCTACTTGAGTCTGTTTGCCAGCTCAGCTAGTGGTCTCTCGGTGAAACCTGGGCTATTGTAATTTAATCTCAGAATCTGTTTTTTGAAATGCAAAAAAAAGCAGTGAGCTTGTGTTCTAGTTCAAGAGCTCAGGTTTCAGTGGGACTCAGAGGAAAAAAATAACACAAGCAAAAACATTTTCAAACATGGTCTTATAATTTGGAATGCCAGTAAATTACGAGGAAGTTGCGCAACTGCTGTTTAATGGATATTACCTAATTATAGCCCAAGAGTGGAGTGTCTCATCCTGTGGATACATAATATAAGTCTGCTTAGAGAAAAACTAACATGCTGTTTATATTAAAAACTTCATATCAGCTTATGCACCTATAATTTCTAAACAGATTCTCAAAGGGAACCAGAGAACCAGTGTGCAGCCTTGTGAACTTTGGACTTCCAACAAAGTTCTTTGAGAAGTGAAGTCACATAACTTAACATTTGGAACCATGATTCTCTGGCAAGCAAAGACTGCTGGAGTAACCACTTTATTGAGAATGATGATCATTTTAATCACCATTATTTATTGAACCTTTTCTCATGGTGAAAAGCTCCACACCTTAGCACATTTAATTAATTCACCTCTGTGAGCCCTGGCAATAATGAGATGGTTGGTATTGTTTTATTTCTTCTTCTTCTTCTTCTTCTTCTTCTTCTTCTTCTTCTTCTTCTTCTTCTTCTTCTTCTTCTTCTTCTTCTTCTCCTTCTCCTTCTCCTTCTCCTTCTCCTTCTCCTTCTCCTTCTCCTCCTCCTCCTCCTCCTCCTCCTCCTCCTCCTCCTCCTCCTCCTCCTCCTCTCTTTCTCTCTCTATGTGTGATGCATGTAGGTGTGAGGATAGAAGAGGAAATTGGGTGTCCTGCTGTATCAGCCTCTACCTCATTTCCTCAACACAAAATCTTTGCTGAACCTGGAGGTAAGCTGGTGTCCAGTGAGGTTGAGTGATCTTTTCCACCTCAGTACCCATTTTATAGAGTAAGGGGTTGCGTGTGCCTGCTTTTCTGAGTGCTTGGTTATTAGGAAGTGGCACTATTTGAGAGGGATTAGCAGGTGTGGCCTTGTAGGTTAATATCAAGGTGATACATGATTGGACAGTAGAGAGTGGGGTGGGGACAAAGTTTTGGTAAGAAGGAAGAGAAGGAGAAAGCAGAAGATTCAAGGATGGAAGATGAGGATGAATCAACTCTGTCCAAGTGGCTGAGTAGCCATGGGGAGATATGTATACTTTCTAGGGATGGATTTTTTTTATAGGTCAGTTTATCTTATCTAGGTGGGTGGTTTATATCTTTGTCAACTGGTTGTAAGTTTATTGCTTGGATAGACTGTGGATTGAGAATTTAACATATAAATCTGTTTGATAAGTTATGGATTATTGAGTCATGATTTTACTGGGCTGTGGAAGAGCGTGTGTGAAAGCAATGGCTGAGAGGCAGCTGGAGTGTGCAGATCCAGTGCAGGGAGTGGTGGTAGGGGTGGAATGAGGTGTGTGTGTGTACAAGGCTTGGTAACTATGGTAACTAACAGCCTAGGGGACTGCATGGTAGAGAAAGATACCGGGTGTTCAGCTCCACACTGGAGCTGCTCTCGCAGAGTGAGACCTTGTAGATTGGTAGCAACAGAACCCTTTTTATTTTTACTGCAACAGGTGTGGCCTTGTGGGAGAAAGTGTGTCAATGTCAGGTAGACTGGTGTTTTAAAAGCCCAATCCAGTCCCAGTGTCTCTTCCTGCTGCCTGTGGGTCCAGATGTAGAACTCTCAGCTCCTTTTCCATCATCATGTCTACCTGTGTGGCACCATGCTTCCTGCCATGATGAAAATGGACTAAACCTCTGAACCTGTAAGTAAACCAATCAATTAAATGTTTTCTTCTTGTAAGAGTTGCCTTGGTCGTGTCGTCTCTACATAGCTGATTAAAACACTTGGTCATGGGTTTATTTTATGTTAGCCAGCCCCTGCTGGACATGCAGTCTACCCTTAAGAGTAGTTTGTTTTCTCAGTGAGACTCTCTTGGCTCAAACTACACTTTCATTCACAAGTGGTTATTAGTTGGAGATAGTTTTTGGACTAGAAATGGGGGCTATGTCCACTTCCGTTTTCACCTGTAGGACCCTGTCTGGTGCAGACCCGTGTAAGCCCTGTTCGGACTGCTTCCATCTCTGAGCTCACATATATGTTGTTGATTTAGAAGGCCTTGTTTAGTTGGTGCTGCCATCCCTCTGGCTCTTACACTCTTTCTGCCTCCTCTTCTGCAGGGTTCCCCGAGCCCTGAGGGGAGAGAGTCGATGGCAACATCCTTGATACCTGTTTAGGGATGACTGTTCCAAGGTCTCTCATTTCCTGCGTATCTGCTGGTGGATGACATAGATTGCTCAATCATCCATGTCCGTATTCCATTCAGCACCTACGCCACCGCTAAGGCCTGCAGTTTTGGGAACACAGATGAGACACGCGTGGTCTCCATCCATCTTCACTGAGACTCTGATGATAGTGACTGACAAGATCAGTTTGTACCATGAGCCACTCATAGCACATAAGCCCAAATGTTGCTTGTCACATGGCACCAAGGGGGAGGGGTGGTGGGGGGAGGGGATAAAATTTGAAATGTAAATACACAAAATATCCAATTTAAAAAAAAAAAAAAAACAAATGGCACTGAATGCTCAGGTAGTTCATTCAGACTGGATGATCAGGTGCGGTCTCTTTGGGCGTGTGGCACTGAGGGTGAGTCTCAAGAGCCGAATGACTGGCAGCATTTGGTCCCATGAAGACCCAGAGGGTGAAATTTTATGTGGGCAAGAATTGAGGCTGATCAAAGAATGGAGAGAACACGTGATCTGGAACCCGGGCTGAGGGGAAGTGAGTCAGTTAGCATTCAGTTGTTGAGGTGAATTAAATCCTCACTGCTATCTCTGACTTCTCAAGAAGTTTATACTCAGGTCACATTCGGTTACTCTGTGCCATCTTGCTAGGTACTGCCAGGTGCAGAGTGTCCCCAAGAGACCCTGCCCTTAGGAGGAAGTTAGGGAAGAAGCAGCCATTTCCACCACAAGGTGGCAAATGCTCTGATAAGGGAAACTACCCCAGACTATGGGAATCACAGAGGAAAAGCATGAACACCGGTAAGGGGGTGGATATCGTGGGAGGCTTCCTGGAGGAAGCTCAGCTTGACTTGAAGCCCTTGGCCTGGCCAAGGTGGAGGAAGAGTGTTTCAGAGGAGAAGGAAGGGTCAGTACTCAAAGGTTGGCTGAGCTGTTTTGGAGATGGCCTTATGCATTGTGAACGGAGTGAATAGAAAGGAACCCAGGGTTTTATGGGGCGTGCCGATTGTCTTTAGTAAAGTAACACGTGGGTGCATTTTCGATAACTTGTAACATTATGGGAGAACATCAAGAGAGAAATTCAATTAAAAACATCTGTGGTTTGCACATTTACACTTCTAATCTAGAGAAGAAATTCTTGTATCCAAGAGACAATTTTGTAAGTTCAGATTTTCTCAGTAAGAGAAGCCAAGGCTGAGGACAGGCCACACTGGCTTCTTCCTCAATGTTTGTGCTAGCGTCTGGATCACACACCCTAGGTAAAGCACCGGCCACTTGTTTTCAGTAACTGATCCTCGATTTTTGTAAACAAGCTATCTTGGTAACAAAGGATGTGGCACGGTCAGGAAGGGGCAGGAAGGAAGGGCAAGAGGATACTAGAGTCACCAGGGAAGCTATAAGGCCTGGCCACATCTTTCTTTTCCTGGGGAGAAGTATTTGGCCTCTGAAAAAATGTCACGTGGAAATCACTTTGTTCTACCTAATGAATGCCCCAACAGTGAAATTTCGGAAGTGCAGAGTCCTGTTGTTTCTCCTGCCCGACACACCATCATTGAAAAGTGAAAAAGGAAAGGAATGTGTTCATTGTACGTGAAGTAAAAATGCTACATCCTGACCCTGACCGGAAGGGAAGTTTTCATGTGTGTTGTTCCTGTCTAGTGTTCCTGTGCAGTTTTGAATTAGCCAAGGCAGGAAGGAGAGCATTCTATGCGGGGCTTAGAAAAGCCGACACACTTGTATGAGTGTGCTGTACTGGTAACTCACGGCACGTAGTTTTCTGTTAACCTATATTTGCAGTCGTTGGCTCCCTGGGAGATGCTTTGCAAGGCTGCCATGCATGTTGGGAGGATGGAGTTTTCAAAGCGTAAAGATAAGTGATTAGTCAGAAAAGGGACTTTCTTCTTCTTCTTCTTCTTCTTCTTCTTCTTCTTCTTCTTCTTCTTCTTCTTCTTCTTCTTCTTCTTCTTCTTCTTCTCCTCCTCCTCCTTCTCCTTCTCCTTCTCCTCCTCCTCCTCCTTCTCCTCCTCTTCCTCCTCTTCTTCTTCTCCTTTTCCTTCTCCCCCTCCTTCTTCTTTGTCTTCTTCTCCTTCTCCTCCTCCCCTCTTCCCCCCTCCTCCCCCCTCCTCCCCCTGCTTCATGGTTTTATAGTAGTTAGTTTCATTAAATAATTTGTAAACTGGGACTAATACTGACATTAGAGGAAACCACTTCTAATGTCACACATTGTCTCACCATCTCGGCATAGGTTATGCCAAGTGCCAGAACATTCCTTTTTATGTGTCATAGTGTTGGGTAAAAGTGGGGACAGATCTTTCCCCTTCATGTCATAATACCCATGGTTTACATGGAGCACCAAAATTCCAGAGGACATTCCATCTGATTACTCAGTCTCCTCTCCCCATGAGGTCCTGACTGACTTTTCCACCAATCAAATCTGAGATGCTCTAAACCCAAATCTTTGTATTCAGTGGAGTGCAATGGGGTAGACATAGAAGGTACCTCACCTCAATTTGCATCTTCAGGATGAAACAGCACTGAGCAGGGCAGGTGAATTACAGTCAAAATCAATCGAAGATTTTAAAGGAATCCTCAACAAAAATTTTAAGAGTGACATTTGAATCTAAATCCAGAAGTGCTACTAGGAGATACTGAGGTCTTAGCCAATGTAAGAAAGAGTTGGGAATGGCTTTTTAGACACTGCTCTGTGAGAATACTTCAGCCAATAAAGTCTCGAGTCTTCTGAACCAGGTATCCCGAGTGCACACAGGGCACACAAGTGTGCCCTCCAGTGTACTGTGGTTGTCTTTAAAGTTCTTTAGTTGCAGGAAGTGTTTGGTGTTGGGTGTTTTCTCTTCAGACTGGAGGGCAGGTGTATGACCTGGATAATTGTTGGTGACATTTCTAGGTCTTTGGCTGCTGACTGGTGGTGTCTCTGAGAGCTCCCAATTTGTGCTTTGATCACAGGGGCCAGCTCACTCAAGGCCTCCTGATATGGCCAAAGACCCTGTCCCATAGCGGGCTGTCTTATATTCGTCCATTAGGGCCCTTCCGACACTACTGAAAAGAGTGCTAGTGTTTCACAGATCTAGCAAGTAGGAGCAGGAATTCTTACCCAAGAACGAGGGAGCCGGCCTTCAGCATGAAAGGAGGTCTGAGAGGCATGGATGGCATTTGGAGCTTTCATCCTGTATGGACAATTGTAGCAACGTTGAACCCCCTGGGTTTCCAGCTGCTTCTCATCATCATCTGCAAGGAGCTGGGGTTCATGCTTGGTATCCTGAGCCCTGGATAGTTGAATGCCAATCTCTCTTAAGTCCAGGCTCCTGTATGACATCACCTCTGTCTCCACGAACATCTGCTACAATATCCCCACCGTGCTGCTCGGGAGCTCACACAGGCTTAGGTTTCTAGGGCCACCTAGGTTCCCCGGGGCTCTCCCGCCATTTCCATATGGTTTTCGGTGAAAAACCAGACTAGAGTCCACCCGAAAACACTGTGGACGGGGCACGGTAAGCAATAGGACCTTCCCTGGGGGAGCGGCTGGTTTGTAGAAGAATTAAGGCAGAATCTTCTCTTCATATGCGAGTTTTTGTTTACTTACAATAATTACAAATTTGTATATGGACAGACAGATGCATTTCTGAAGGGGACTGGCCAGCCATCATGCCCCGCAAGGAAAGCTTTGGTGTAGCCATCAGCTCCCAAGTCCCTTTTGGAATTTAGACTAAAGTCACCGGTTTGTAGTCTACTGTGTGTGTGTGTGTGTGTGTGTGTGTGTGTGTGTGTGTGTGTGTGTTAAAATTGCAGGCTGCATATTCTATCTATATTTCTCTATATAATGATACATTTAAATAACGCAACAAATTTAACTTCAGGGGAAAATTACCACAGAAAGGGGATAAAAAAGGGTCTAGAAGTTCTGAAACAAATATTTTATTTCACAAGTGCATTTAAAGGAGCAGTTTCAGGACTTCCCTGATGCCATCACCTTTATCTTTGCCTACAACTGACACAGCCAGTTTGTCCATAAAGCTCAGAGCCACATAAGTACTCACAGTGCTGCTGGGAACGTCTTCTGCCTTTACAGTGAGCAGGGTAATAAAAGCTGTTCTGACTTTATGGACTCTCTGTATTAAGCAGCCACTTACTTTACAGAAGGTGTTTTGCAAAGTGGTGTGGAGAGTAGGCTAGAGGCCTGCCTTCTGGCCGAGGGGCAGCTTTCACCCCTAGTGTTTTTTATGTTGCCCAGAAGAGAATCTTTGTCCCCACAGGGTGTGTGTGTGTGTGTGTGTGTGTGTGTGTGTGAGAGAGAGAGAGAGAGAGAGAGAGAGAGAGAGTGTGTGTGTATTTGTGTGTGTATGTGTATGAGTGTGTGAGTGAGTGAGTATGTGTGTATGAGTGAGTATGTGTGTGAGAGAGAGTGTGTGTATGTGAGTATGTGTGTGAGTATGTGACAGTGTGTGTATGTGTGTGACTGTGTGTATATGTGTGTATGTGTATATTTGTATGTGTTTATGAGTATGTGTGTGAGTGTGTGAGACAGTATGTATATATGAGTGTATATATGTGTGTGACTGTGTTTGTGTGTATGTACATGTGTGTATGTGTTTGTGTGTGTGAATGTGTGTGAGAGAGAGACAGAGAGAGACAGAGAGAGTGTGCGTGCACGCATGCACATACTGAGGATCAAACTCAGGTCTCAGTGCTTGCGTGGCAAACACTTCACTGTCTGAACTATCCACCACAGCCCCCAGTGTTCCTGAGGTTGAAATTATTGGACGCATTGTAGAAAGGAGATAAAACAAACAGGCAAGAGGAATAAGTCGAAGAGCCATCATCTGCAAGGGATCAGGAACGGGGGAGCTGTGCACCGGCTGGGGAAGGCAAGGCGGCTTCCCGGAGGAGGGGTTTAGGTTGTGGATTTCAAGCAGCAGCATTTGGGCCAAGTGCCGAAGGTGAGAAGAGCGCAGTAACTGTCTACGCAATGGCCACGAAGTGTGATGAGTTCCCCCGAAGGTGTTGCCTAGCTTTTGGGGTCACTCAGTGCTCTGCAGGTCTCTGAGCTCCAGTGGGGCCCTGAATTTATTGTGGTAAGCAAGCAGGCTCTTTCTCTTCTCTGCAAGAGCGAACCGTGGGAACATTTAGCATTGTATTTTCCTGATTGGGGGCGTGGGGGGGGTCTTTGCTGTCCTCCCTCTGTGAATCTTCCCAGGCCTTCCCCAGCGCTGTCTCTCTGTGTGCTGACTGGGACTAAACTGACCCTGGAGCTCATGGCGCCGGAAGCAGCCCGCGCTGTGCTGAGTCATCACTTCTCCCCTCCTCTCTCCTCAGGCAGCGGGCTCTCCTCAACCTAGATGAAGAGAGAAAGGGAGGAGAGAATTCAATTCCTATACCAGGCAACATGATAAGGAAAGGCTTTCCTGCCCTGAGAGGTATCTAGAAGGCCCTGGCCCAATAGAGTTGAGAGGGAGCTGAACGTGGATGGGTAAGAGAGGTCCGGTGAGCATCCAAATGTGGGTGCTGGGCAGTATTTCTGACTCGGTGATGCTAAGTTCTGTGGCGAGGTTCACACTGAGAAACAAGGCCATATCTCAGAGACTCCAGAAATACGCTCCTACTTCTGTCTGAAAAGAGACTTTTCTCTAAATAACGCTGGCTCTGCGCTTATTTCTGTGGTGTTTATTTCTTTGCAGCAATGGGATCGAACTCTGGGCCTTGTCTACACGAGACAAGCATGCACCACTGAGCTGCATCCTGAGCCCAGGTTTCCATTTGTAGCTCAGGCTACCCTTGGACTCTAGCTTCTGCTTCCGGTGTGCTGATACCACAAGTGTGATCAGAGGGACTTGCTCTTTGTTTGACTGCAACAGGTTCTCATGGCCCAGGTCAGCCTCGAACTCATGTTTAAGACCCTTTTGACTCAGTCTCCCGAGTATGCCATCACACCAAACATTAATTGTTCCCCGGCCCCCTTCTTTGACAAGATTTCATGTACCCCAGGCTTGCTTTGACCCGATCCTGAGGTCCATACCACAGCTTTACTGGGCTCCTAGCTGTACCCCCAACATGCCTGCTTCTAAATGTTCTTTTTTTAAAAAAAAATTAGATGATCTTTATTTACATGTGAGATGTTATCCCTTTACCCTGCCCTGGTCCCATTCCCCCTCCCCTTCCAGTTGCCTTCACAAAGGTGCACTCCCTTCTGATGCCCCTCTCCACCCATTGTCTTGTCATTCCCCTGCATTGGGAAAACATGCCCTCTCTGGAACAAAAGCCTCTTCTCACATTGATGCCAGACACTGCTATCTTTAGCTACATACGAAACTGGATCAATAGGCCTCTTAAAGTGTGCACAAAGGTTGGTGTTTTAGTCCATGGGAGTTTTGGAGGGTTTGGTTGGTTGATAGTGTTGTTCTTCACATGAGGTTGCAAACCCTTTCAGCTCCTTAGGTCCTTTTTTTTTTTAGCAACCTCATTGGGGTCCCCGAGTTCAGACTGATGGTTAGCTGCAAGCTTGTTCAGCTGTATCTATATGACTCTAGCATAGTCCCTGAGGGGACATCTCTTTCTGGTTCCTGCCAGTAAGTACTTTTTGGCATCAGCTATAGTGCTTGAATTTGGTGACTTCATATGTGGTGGATCCCAAGGTGAGGCAGCTTCTGAGTGATCTTTTCTTCAATCCCTGTTCCTCTATTTGACCTTGCTAAATGTTCTTAAGAACCATGACTGACACTTGAATTCAAAGAGCTGTGGTTATAAGAATCTCAAGGTCTTCATTACGGTAGCTTGCTTTTGGGTCAACTGCTTGACCCCAGTGTATGGTCTTCTTTCTCCCTCTCCCTCCCCCTCTCCCTCCCCAGCCTTCCAAGTGCTGGGGTTATGGGTATAAGCAACCATGTGTAGCCCATAAAGTCTTGTTATATACAAAAGCAAACGCCTGTAACACTTTACTGCAGGACATCAGCACATCAGTGGTTTAGGATCCTTTGGGAAGGCAAGTTAGAAAAGGCACAAGCACTCCTTGGAAGAGGGAATCACTGTAGATGTGTGTTCATACACAGTAGAACTCTGGTGATCTCACCAAATCCTTTTTACAAGAGTGGCACTGTTGTAAGATTGAATATGTATTTTATTTGTTTATCTACTTAAAGATTTTATTGTCATGTCATGTGTATGCTTGCCTGTGTGTTTGCACGTGTGCCTCGTATGTACCGTGCCTGTGGAGGCCAGAAAGAGGGCGTTAGATCCCCTAGAACTGGAATTATAGGTGGTTAATCAAGACAGGGGTGCTGGGAACCACACCTGGGTCCTCTGCAAGAGCAGGGAGTACTCTTAACTGCTGAGCCAGCTCTCCAGCCCCTGTTTATTTTTTAAGATTAACGTTTCCCTGAATAGCCTGGGTTACCTGTGAACTCACAGCAATCCTCCTGTCTTAGTTTCCCAAAGTTTGGGATTAGAGATGTGAGCCACTATGCCTGGCCGGATAAGGTATCTTAAAACAGAATTTGAAGCAGGTATAGACTTGGGTGGTGAGTTAGTGAACGGTGAAGAAGGGCAGCCAAGGAAACAGCCTGGCGCTGCTGAACGCCGGGACCCTCAGCCTCATATTTCCTTTGAACGCGTACTTGACTGTGGAAACTTAAGGAAAAAAAAAAATTTACTGAGAATAAGTTTAAAAAATACAAAACTTATCTAGATCTTTCTCGCCGTTGCTATGGTTTTGAGTAATACATCATTAAAGCTATGGCACTCCGATGATGTATTAAAGGAATATATCATAACAATGCCACGGCTTTGATGATAGATTAATGTAATACATCGTTAAGACGCCATTGGCCTCATGATGTATGACTCAAAACA
The DNA here is from genome assembly GCF_963924665.1 of Micromys minutus. Lineage (NCBI taxonomy): Eukaryota > Metazoa > Chordata > Mammalia > Rodentia > Muridae > Micromys > Micromys minutus. Next base: position 27,795,762 of record NC_137975.1, read on the forward strand.
CGACCAGTTGGTTAGATCAACACACAGGGACTTGTGTGCTAGGGACGGGAGAATGGCGAATGATTTTAGACTCCAGCACAATTGAACTTCTCAGAGATGTCTCGCTCACAAAAGCAGTTCTGTAAGATTGGATAGGCTTCAAAGGTTCACCCAGGCATGGTGGGGTCGGGCTGCAAGTGAAGGGCAACAGAGATACCGGCTCTGACTGCGCTGGAAATGTGTGTGCCTGCGCCTGGGTTTTCACTGCGCCTGACAACAAACTATGTGCAGTGCTTGTGTACATTCCTTGTTCACTTTTACTTAGATGTGAGGCTCAGTACCCCAGTGAGACACCAGCAAACAGGGTGGTGAAGCAAACGGTGGCAGTAAACTCCATGGCCTGACACTGAAGCTTGGCCAGGCTCCCCCCTCTGATTTTTGTGATCCCTGAGTAGAGAAGTTACATTTCTCCAGTTGTAAAGGGAAACCCCAAGAACAAACTGGCTTCCAGGCATCGCGTTTATCTCTTCTCATCCTCTGTTCACTGTCCGTCCATCCATCCACCCATCCATCCATCCATCCATCCATTCATCCATCCATCCATCCATCCATCCATCCATCCAACATGCAGAGGTGGTATTTGGGAAAGCAGGTTTGGAAAAAGGTTGTCAGCTGCCTTATTTGTTCAGGGTGCTGCCAAAGGGCTGGACTGTGGCTGAAGGAATGTGGTGTGTGTGTGTGTGTGTGTGTGTGTGTGTGTGTGTGTGCTGAACTGAGACTCAGCCCAAATTGCCCAACAGCATCCTGCACAGCGTCCTTCCAGACTTCTGTTCTCACTATCAGTGAAAACCTACCTTCTCCCCAGTGGCCAGGATGCTACCATGCTGCCCGGCCTTCAGAAGGCTTCCTACTGCATGTGGAATAGAATCTAAACTCCCTCTTGTTGGCAGCCCCACTACAAGAGCTGCACTGGTGAGCTCTCATCTCCTACCATAGGCTTGTGGCTTCTGGACCAGTTTGATGGCCCTGCACAAACTTTGGACATCTGCTTGTAGTCTCATTCCAAATGCTGCTCAGACTTGCTGCCCCAGGTGACCCAACCATTTAGGACCACAGTTCTCCTGAGAGTTGATTTATTTGTCTTTTGTGTCCCTCTCAGAACCCAAGAGGAAAGCCTGGGTTCCATGTCTCCTATACTCTATCTTCAGGGGCTAGCCCGGCTCCACACATATATTGATATCAGACACCTAAGCCTCAGAGCTTACTGACTCACTGTAATGAAGACAACCAGGGAGGGAGAAGATTGCGAGATGAGGAGTTACTGAGCTAAAGAGAAGCAACAGTAAATTAATGCAAAAGGGTTCGACCAAGAAAGTCGAAACCAGAAAGCCATCTCTGCAGGAATCAGGAGATTGAACAAGCTGGCCTAGGACCTGGGGAAGGCAGAGTCTCTCAGTCATGTTGGACCTCTGGCTGGTTGTGTCAGGTGACCTTACTTGTTCCCATGGTCATATCTGTAAAACATGGCAAGGGAAGAGATTGTGACCTCATCATTCTTGCCCTCCTACTCTACACATCTAGGATGATGTTGAAGTAGCTGGGTTCATATTTACAATGATTATAAGGGTTTAACTGAACACCATCACACTTACACACACACACACACACACACACACACACCTCTAATTTGTACTAGCTTGTGGCCTCCTCAAACTAGGTACTCTTAGTTGAAAGTAAGTTTTGAAAAAAAACTAGAATGACAAAAAGGACCATGCTTACACCCCACTATCTTGGAAGTCTTTGCTGTAGAAAATTAACTTTTAATACTTTTATTTCACAATAATTAAAAATGATGTTTCAGAGGAAGATCTGAGAGTCTGAAAGCTTACAGAACTTTCTTTCCCTTTAGAACTTATGTCAGGCTGGAGAGATGGCTCAGTGGTTAAAAGCACTGTCTGCTCTTCCAGAGGTCCTGAGTTCAAATCCCAGTAACCACATGGTGGCTCACAACCATCTGTAATGGGATCTGATGCCCTCTTCTGGTGTGTCTGGAAACAGCTAGCTACATTGTACATAAGATGAATAAATAAATTAAAAAAAAAAACTTATGTCTTTGAGCTTTTGTAAAGCAACTGACTTTTAATCGTGGTTAACTCATATTGGGACTTCACTGATTTGATGCAGTAGCCTTTGCAGAGGTACTTGTAGTTACAGGAACACTCAGTGACAACACTGGAATATGGACAACTTGGGGTAATGTGAAAGATGGTTCTTAGAAGCATTTAGAATGTCCCTCCAATTAAGGAAGGCTCCAGCTTAACTGGCTTTCAGTTCATAAACGAAATGAATATTTGTCAGCATTTTCCACATGTAGTTGTTGGAGACACAAGGGTGTTCCAGATAAGAAGCATGCAATAGAAACTACCCATCCTACTCCACTAACTGAGTCTCTAACTGTGGTATGGACTTAGAAACAGCTTGCAAGGCAGAGCCCAGGAAGAAGTTTATTGGCCACTAACACTGGCCAAGCTTTCTTTCATGCAGGGCACAAGTGTAGCTACGGCTGACTCTGCTCACAGAATGGATGTGGAAGAAATTTGAATTAAATAATTACTCAGTAAAAACTAGAAGGAAAACGCAGGAGGTTCCCATCAGCCCGTGACTAGGAACCGTTCCTAAAGGAGGGTATCAGTAAAGGGTTAAGTAACTCTGACCCCGAAATCAGAGGATGAGGATGGAGTCTGGGGAAAGACAGTGGGATGAGGGTGACACTGAGCGGGTGAGCCAGGCTGTAGGAACAGTGCACTCAAAGGCTTGGAGGTGAGTGGGAAGTTCAAGAAAGCTAGTCTAGCCAGGTACTGGGAGAACATAGAGACTGTCAGGAGTTGAGGCTGAAAGATGAAGAGCAAACCGTGAAGCCCTGGGGCCCTGCTTGAGTCTTCAGTTTCTATCTGAGAGTAAGGGAATCGTTTTGAAGCAATGGAAGACGTGACCACCGAACAGACAGTGTCATCCTGAGCACGGCGAGTGCCTTTCACCCTAGCATTTAGGAGGCAGTTCCTGGGAGATCCCTGTAGGTGCAAGGCCAGTTCCAGGGCAGTCTGGACTACATAGAGAGATGCAAACCAAACAAAGGGAAGCAAGAGTGGCTTCTGTCAGAACCTATTGGGACAAAGATCATGGGAGGAAGCAAGGAGCTGCAATGACATTCTCCAGTTGGTCTCAGGAGTCTACCTCATGTGTGCCGTAGACTGATGTGGAGTTAGGCCAGCATGTTCAGTGTGGGAGGAGACTGGGGACTTGGGAGGGCTATCTTAGAGGCTGGCATCTGTGACACATGAGAGACAAGATGACATTCCTTATGTACATGTTTATATGCCAGGGAAGATAAATGAATGCCTTTAGCTAATGGTGAATACGCGCTTCCTATAATTAATTTTTATAAGCAATTTGTTTTCACTCTGGCCGAGTCAGTGCATAAGGCAAGAGTGACCTGTCTTAGGGGTTAGATATTGAGATTAGGAAAGAGAAGCCCGTGGTTCCTAAAAGGAAAGTTTAAACTCATGAAAGAGAGAAACAGCAGCTGGAAGAATGAACAGATACATTACGTCTCAGGCAGGCTGTTGCTAAGTAAATACTAAGACCCATAGATGCTAGAGATGCTTGTTCAAGGGATGGAGAGACCCTGAGTGAATGACCTGAGGCCCCAAGCAAGTGACAGGATTTGAATTGTGTCTTACAAGGATGAAGAGAACTCAATCGATTTAAGAAGCTCTTGATTCATCAAGCATCAAGCTAACAAGTATAAAACGATTCCTTCCTTTAAGATGCGTTCATCGCAGTGGTGACACATGTACAGAGAGATGGCTTTCCAGAAGATGGAGCAGCTCAGCTATAGTTTGAGGGTATGGGGTTGACAAGATGGCTCTGTGGGTAAAAGTGTGTGTGTCAAGACCACAGACCTGAGTTCAATTCCCCTCACACATATATAAATCAATGTGTTTGTGTGTGTGTATGTGTGTGTGTGTGTGTGTGGCAGTGGGGACTGGAGGCCCAGCTTGCTCATATTTTGGAAGATCAGGAAGCAGAGGGTCCTGTCCAGACCAGGTACTTTTGATCTTCTAGGTCTGCCCTATTTCTGCTAGGCGAGTCTTGTGTCCAGAAGGTCCCAAAACTTCTGCAAATATCCCCTTCATCTGGGGGATCAAGTGCTCAAAGATGAACCTGTGGAGGACATGGTTTACAGTTACACCATAGCAGAATGCTAGACAGCCTCTGAAGATGCCAGGAAGCTAATGGCTTAATGTGGATGGATAATAGGTCTGATCTTAGCCCTCTCAACACCTGCTGCCTCTCATGCTAGATTGCGTGACTCCGTTTTCTCTGTATTCGGAGAGCACATGCCTAGGTGGAGGTAATGGTGTATAGGGTGGATTCAATAAGGACAATCAGACAGGAGAGAAGATGGGTTCAAAGCCTAATGATGATGCTCAAACCGTCCTCATATGCCTGATCCTGACAGGAGGATGGAGGCTTATAGCTCAGTGCAGCCAGTGCTGCGGCTTACCCTTCCCTGCTGTGTTGATGTTTCTGTGTTGTGCAACTGAAAGTCCTCTGGGCTTTGAGCAAAGCCAGAGAAGACCTTGTATCTGTCTGTGTCATAGTTTGAACGTATCTTCTCTAAGTTCATAGGGAGTCAGAACATTTGGGAGGTGGTTATGCTGAGGGCAGAAGAAAGTACAGGCTGAGAATATGGTTGGATGGTACAGCAGTTGTCTAGCATGTGCAAGGCAAGGCCTTGGCTTCCACCCTAGCAGTGCAGAAAGAGGAGGGAAGGAAGAAGAGGGAGGGGGAAGGGGAAGGAGAAGAAGGGAGGGAAGGAAGGAGAGGGAGGGGGAAGAAAAGGGAGGAGGAGGGAAAAAGAGGGAGAGGGAAGGGAAAGAGAGGGAGGAGGAAGAAGAGGGAGGGGAGGGAAGGAGAGAGAGGGGGAAGAAAAGGAGAGGGAGGGGAGGGAAGGAGAGGGAGGGAGAAGAGAAGGAGAGGGAGGGGAGGGAAGGAGAGAGGGGAGAAGAGAAGGAGAGGGAGGGGGAAAGAAGAGGGAGGGGGAGGAAAGGAGAGGAGGGGGAAGAAGAGGGAGGGGAGGGAAGGAGAGAGAGGGGGAAGAGAAGGAGAGGGAGGGGAGGGAAGGAGAGGGAGGGGAGGGAAGGAGAGAGAGGGGGAAGAGGAGAGGGAGGGGGAAAGAAGAGGGAGGGGGAGGAAAGGAGAGGGAGGGGGAAGAAGAGGGAGGGGAGGGAAGGAGAGGGAGGGGGAAACAGGAGAGAGGGGGAGGGAAAGAGAGGGAGGGGGAGGAAAAGAGAGGGAGGGGGAAGGGAAGGAGAGAGAGGGGAGGGAAGAAGAGGGAGGGGGAAGGGAAGGAGAGGGAGGGGAGGGAAGAAGAGGGAGGGGGAAGGAAGAAGGAGAGAGGGAAAGGAAGGAGAGGGAGGGAAGGGAAGGAGAAAAGGAGGCAGAGGATTTCCAGTTCTCTTACTGTCTTATGTGGGTCCACCATGAGGGTATTCAGATGCTATCCCTCTCACAGCCTCATCACGGCAGCTCCTCTACCTTAGACATCGGCTTCCACAGTCTCTCACCACCTGCTGCCCATCTTTGGAAAAAACACCAAGCCTGAATCCAGGCCTGCCCACTTCCAGCCAAGTCTTAAGACGAGTGGCCCAGGCTGTGTATGCCCCGAGTCCATGCAGATGCGGAGGTAACACCCACACAAGTGGCATTTTTTTCCCCTTTGGGTTTTGCCCTGACTTTATTCTGTGCCTGCCTCTGAGACTTCCGAGACCAAAAAGGTCTAACACTAAAATGGCTGTGTGGTCCCCAGAGCCCCACCAAGCTTGACGGCCAGACACAGGGGCACTGCACTGGGCCATCACTGCCGCGGCTCACTAAAGCCTGTCAGTCTAAAGAGAAGTGACAGGAGGCATGTCCACCACCAACAGATGGTGTTTCACTGCGCCCTTTGACCTGTGCAGACTGTCACTTTTTGTATCAGGTTTGTTGAACAGGTCTGTGGTAGGTGTGGCGAGAGAGTAAGGCATCTTCTCAGGGCAGGTGATGCTGTGATGCCGGAGGGTCGGAGGAGTTGGCAGCCAGTGTAAGGTGCAGTGGGTGGTTGTGCAGAGGCTAAAGCAACTGGATGCTGAGCTTGCTGAGCTAACAGGGTGAGGTCCTGTCACTCACAGGGCAGGTGATGGTGACAGGAGAGACATGTGGCTATCTCCAAATGTCCTCTGTCTCCTCCTGCCCGCCACGTATCCAGGTTGGTCGTGTCTTCTGCACCATGAGTGGAGAATGTGATGCTACGGATGCAGTGTGCGTCTATGTGCCTTGGTAATGTGACTGCCCTGTTGTACACAGCACATCACTGAGACCGGTCATTGTGTACCCATCAGGGAAAGGAGCGTTGGAATTTACATGGCTGCTACTGTGATTGGTATCTATAAGATGCCTAATAGCTATTAAAACCAAGACTACCTGAGATGTGTGTGTGGGTGAGAAGGTGGGGGGGGGAGAGATCTATGTGTTTGTATAGGTATGTGCATTAATGCACGCAGGGAAGGGGGGAGGGGAGATCTATGTGTTTGTATAGGTATGTGCATTAATGCACACAGGGAAGGGGGAAGATCTATGTGTTTGTATAGGTATGTGCATTAATGCACACAGGAAAGGGGAGGAGATCTATGTGTTTGTATAGGTATGTGCATTAATGCACACAGGAAAGGGGAGGAGATCTATGTGTTTGTATAGGTATGTGCATTAATGCACGAAGGGCTTTTATGAACATGGAGGCTAGAAATTGAGTTTTCCTCAGTTAGTTGCCATTTAATTTTTTGGGAACAGGTTTTCACGAAACCTGAAGTCTGCTAGGCTTGTAGGCCGATGAACTCCAAGGGTTCACCAGCCTCTGTTCCCCCAGTGCTAGGGTTCCAGACATGTGACACTGGCTTTTACCTGGGTCCTCAGGATCCAAAAATCGGGTCCTCACACTTGCAGGGCAGGCACCTCACCAAATGAGCCCTCTCCTCAGGACCTGACTTAGTCATCTTTAAGATCCTGATGCCACACAGAGGTCCTTGCATATTGAAAATCTAATGGAGAACGCTGAAGAATGATCAAGGTGTGCTACAAGCATATGCCCGGGGTTCTGCTCTTTTCGGTTCCCTCTTCGGGGCTGGGCGGGAGGGGGAGAGCACGTGGGAAAGAACAGAAAGCCTTGTGGTAAGTGCAGCTGCCCGAGGGTTTGGATTGCTACTGTGGGCACTGCTGGCAGTTGAAGCAATTCCCAAGGTGCTTATATTTGTTGAGAACACTGAGGACTGACAGGCTTGTACAAAACACAAAAGGCATCTGCGAGCTGGATGCAGGTGCCCCGTGTCCTCAGGAACCCATCTCTCACCACACAGCCTGCCTTCCTGCCACACATTTTCAGACAAACCTCTACCCGGGTGTTGGTGACAATGGACGCGTCAGCTCCAGACGTTTGCTGTGGTAGTTTTGTGCTCAGAGAAGATGGGCTCCTTTGCCCACACACTCTAGTAGATAATCCGTGGTTGGTGTCTCTCACCTTGTTTGGGCAGTCTCTCTCTTGGGAGTCATCAGGACAATCTGGCCAGGGACAGTGATCATTCTTGTAAGCTTCACCAGTAGTGGGGCTTATGATGTCCCTGTGCCGCAGAGAAGGCTGTTCTGAAGCCTGGTAAACTGCTGCTGCCTCAGCCAGCCCTTGCCCTGCCCTGCGGAGAATGGGAGCTGCCCACCTAGTTAACACCAACTCAGGATAAATCGAGAAAGAAAAATCAGTCGCCCCCACACCTCCCTGACCCCGTGTCATTACTTGGATTGTTAAATAAAATGAAAGAGACACAGGCAAAACAGTTATATCCGGCATGATCCGTAACCTCCAGTGAGCTATGCACGTCCCCGTGAAATTAGAGCACGTTCATTTTGATCTTACGCTTTTATCTTCTTTATTCTCCTTAAGGAGCCCTTAAATAATTACTACAACCAAATCTTAGTCATTAGGGGGGTTTAGAGAGAAGAACTGCCCGTTACAGACTAACCCAGGGGACGCTAAGCACTGTCCAAACCCCACTGATCCTGCTAGCTCATGTCCAATTTTTCTCCTGGTGTAAAAATGAGCCCTTTTTTTTTCTTTTCATCCTTGAGCATGTAATTTAGACACATCTCAATCTTCCTTTCCTATCACTGTCTCCTGAACTAGAAAGCTATTTGACTGTTTTCCACCGAGCTGGCCGGCTAATGCAAACGTGTAATCCCAGCACCCGGGGAGCTGAGGCTGGACGACCGGGAACTCAGGGCAAGCCTGGACTACGTCAGACCCTGTCCAAAACAACTCCAGTTGATGGGAAGGACACGACTCCGAGGAAAAGAATCGGAACACATGTAACTGGCGAATAAATGGTCAACCTATGTGTAATTTATATTAGGAAGCAAAGGAACTAAGAACGGGGGGGGGGGGGGCCCGGGGAGGATGACGTTCTACTAGAACAGCAAGGACTGCATATGCGTCTTCTAGATGCCACTCCCAGGGGCGCTTTGTATGCAGCCTCCCTTCCTTTTCCAATTTTAGTCAGCTATATGGAGCCCACCACACTTTGGCTGGGGCCCGGGCTAAGGGACCTGCCTGCTAGTTATTTGCCAAGAGAGAGTTCTTTTATGTCTCTAAATTATGGGAATGCTGCACATGCCCTCCTGATATGAAAAAGTTCCTGACACCGGCGTCCACTGCAGAAAGCATAGTGGATTCAGGAGGATTTCCTCAGCCCCATCGGATGCGCCTCTCCGAGTACGCTGGTAAGAAATTGTGTTAGAATCAATCAATTTGTACCGTCGGCTTCAGCCACAGGCAATCTAGAAACTGGCTTATTAAGTGCTGGTACGTGTTCTTTGCTTTAGACAGTAGCTTGCTGTGGCACTAGTAAATCTGGGTGGAGTAATTTAAATAGAGCTCGGGGTGGGTGAGACCAGGGTTGCTGGGCCAGGATGTGTCACCCAAAGAAAGACTGGCCTGTCAAGCCTTAGTCTAAGGAGTATGGATTTAACCATTTAACTACAAGGTTCATCTGGAGCAATACTCTAGATGGCTGTGAGGCTATTGGAGGGCTAAGAGTGTATTCAAGGGAAGTGGGTACCCTGGGAACACAGAACTAGCCATAGCGAAGTGTAAGCAATGAGGGACCAACAGACCAGTTTGCTTGGCCGTGTGGGGAGGGGAAAAAGCACAGGTAGCCAAGGGTGGGCTGGGAAGGGCAGAGGACATATTGGCTGCAGGAGACATAGCCTAAGATGTGACTCAGAGGTCAGAGAGGCATCGAGGGTGGGGCTTCCTCTAGTTAAGACTGTGATGAAGGGATAGATGCTTCCCAGTTACCAACAGAAAGGTCTCAAAGCCAAAGACAAGGGCTGGAGAGATGGCATAATGGTTAAGGGCACTGACTGCTCTTTCAGAGGTCCTGAGTTCAAATCCTAGGAACCACTTGGAGGTTCACAACCATCTGTAATGAGATCTGATGCCTCTTCTGGTGTGTCTGAGGACAGCTACAGTGTACTTATATATAATAAATAAATCTTAAAGAAAATAGATGGAAGGACATTAAAAAAAAGCGAAAGACAGAAAACACAGCAAACTCCTAATCCAGCTCTTTGAAATATTTGTATATTAGACACACACACACACACACACACACACACACACACACACACACACATGCACATGCGTGTTCTGCTATCGAGCTATGTTTCCAGCCTCTTTAACACTTTTATTTTGAAATAGAAGAGCCCTGTTTCTCAGGCTAGCCTTGTGATCCTCCTGCCTCAGCCTACTAAGTAGTTGGTGTTACAGGCCATAGCCACCAGGTAGCTGGCAGTCATTTGATTTGGGTCACATTTCTGAGTCTGCCTTGCCTTATGTATGTGTACTCCAGCAGCATGCAGTCCTGCTGATCTCCATGGACCCAGTAACTGTCAGATTTAACTGAACTGGACATGGTGTATGGCTCTGGACTGTGAATTTACCCCAAATCACCTTGAGTAGAATAATTATATCTAATAATTCAGTTTTTTTTTTGAGACAGGGTTTCTGTGTCAGGCCCTGGCTGCCCTGAAAATCACTCTATACACAGGTGCTATAGGGTTTTATTGCTGTGAACAGACATCATGACCAAGGTACCTCTTATAAAGGACAGTATTTAATTGGGTCTGGCTTACAGTTTCAGAGGTTCAGTCCATTATCATCATGGTGGGAAGCTGGCAGCATCCAGGCAGGCGTGGTGCTGGAGGAGTCTGGAATTCGACATCTCAATCTGCAGACAGCCAGGAGGAGACCGTCTCCTGCATTGGGTGCAGCTGGAACACAGAAGACCTCAAAGCCCACCCCCACAGTGACACCCTTTCCCCAGTGAGGCCACACTCCCTCCATACCCCCAATAGTGTCACTTCCTGTGGGCCAAGCATTCAGATACGTGGCTGTATGGTGGCCATTCCTATTCAAGTCACCATGTATGGATATTCATGTGCCTATGAGTGGGGTACCTACAGAGGCCAGAGGCATCCGGTCCTCTCGGAGCTGGAGTTACAGGTAGATGTGGGAACTGGGGACTGAGCTTGATGTCATAGGAAGAGCAGTGTGGTTCTAACTGCTGAGCCATCTCTCCAGACTCCATTTTCCTTTTCTCAATTTACCAGTTCCAGAGCTATTCTCCCAACCCTTCCTTTAGGTTACAAACAAATCGTACTTAAATCTTGTCGTATACAAATTTGCTGTGAGATCGTAGACTTTGGATTTCAAAAGACATTAGATATTGTAAAGGGATGAAATTCTAATGTGTTTGAATTTGCAAGGACTGGGGGACTTTTAAACTTATTTAGATCTTGGGGATGGATAAGAAAGTAAGTGTCTAGCTTTATAGTGATGTTTGTGTATCAAGTTGACACGGGCTCAGTTGTAGTGGCCGGTTTTGTGTGTTAGACTTGACACAAGCTAGAGTTGGAGAAAGGAGGCTCAGTTGAGGAAATTCCTTCATGGGATCCAGCTCTTCTCGACTTTCTCAATCAGTGATCAAGGGGGAGGGCCCAGTTCATTCTGTATGGAGCCATCCCTGGGCTGGTGGTCCTGGGTTCTATAAGAAAGCAGGCTGAGCAAATCAGGGGAAGCGAGCCAGTAAGCAGCACCCCTCCACGGCCTCTGCATCAGCTCCTGCCTCCAGGTTCCTGCCCTGTGTGAGTTCCTGTCCTGCCTTCCTCTGCTGCTGAACAGTGATGTGGAAGTGTAAGCTGAGTAAACCCTTCTCCTCCCCAAATTGCTCTTTTGGTCATGATGTTTTGTTGCAACAGTAGAAACCCTGAGTAGGACAGGCACACTCTCAGAATGGATGTTAGAGAACTACATGATAGTTCCACTTTTACTTCATTTAGAAATGTCCCAACTCAGTGACAGGGTTAGCACTAAGAGCCTCTCATATAACAAGCAAGTGCTTTACCACTGGGATGCCCACCTCAGCCTTTTGGAAAATAGTCACCCCAAGAGGTAGATGTTCACCCTACATTTTGTTGGTATACTTTTCTGTCTTATTAAACTTAGCATGATAAGAATTATTTTATTGTCTTTCAAGGATTAGGAATTTAAAGTGTATATAAAAATTATGAAAATAACTCCGTCTTTGTTCTGTGGTAATTCTTAATTTCCTAATAATCTAGGAATCAGCTTTAAGCACAGGATTTTTTTTTTTTTTTTTTTTTTTTTTTTTTTTTTTTTTTTTTTTTGCTATTAGCCAAAGTTAGAGCTGGGTAGGTATTTTTTATTAGTGTGTATTAATTGTATAAAACAATGAGTTTTATTATGACATTTTCATACACATGGAATTTTCTAAGTCATATCTGTGCACCCAATGTCCTTTGTCCCTCTTTCCTTCTTCTTGTTGATTCACTATTTGTTCCAAAAGGTTCCCTGGGCTGAGGCCTTGGGGCAGCCTTGAGCTACCCTGTAGCTCTTATTTAGAGACAACACATGCAGCCAACAGCCTCTAGCTGAGTTCCCACGCTGCTAAGGCCACACTCACCCAGACTGTCCTGATTGTCAACTGTCTGGGGACTCTTTAGGTAAGTCCCTGTGATGTCACTCTTTCTCTGAAGCTTCTTTACTCCTTCCCTTAGACAGTGTTAAACCTCATTATGTGGAAGGTTCTCTCTGCACATTCTCCCGTTCCTCATTCCTCTTAGCGGAGAGTTTCTCCTGCTAATCCTCCTGTACTTTCTCAGTCCATTTTAGACTCTGTCCTTAGGATGGATAGGAGTCAGGGAACACGAGAGATCAGCAGCCTTTGGGGGAGGGGAAGTTAAATGGTGCTTGGAATCGTCAGTTTGGAGCACCAGGACAGAAGTCAGTGACGTTGGCAGGGGAGGTAGAAGCCACACCACACAGGTGAGTATATTTGTTTCATTGTCTTGGCGCAATCCATTCAGGACTTCAGTCGGAGAGGATGGTTCCATTTGAAGGACGTACTTGAGGTGTGTTAACAGCAAAGTCCCCAGCTAAGAGTCCAGGATGGTGGTGTAAGTCAGAGTGACAGTCTGAGTTAGGGTGGGACAGGGACTGAAGACTCACATCTGGGTGTAACTTCTGAAAAAAGATGCACAGAACCCACAAGGGGAGGGAAAGAGAGAGACATATAGAGAGATAGAGATATAGGTAGGTAGATAGAGAGAGAGGGAGGGAGGGAGGGAGGGAGGGAGGGAGGGAGAGAGAGAGAGAGAGAGAGAGAGAGAGAGAATGAGAGGGAGGGAGGAGTCCTCTGGAAGAGCAGCCAGTGCTCTTACCCACTGGGCTATCTCTCCAGACCCCTGCTATTGTTGTTTGATCATTTTGAGACAGTCTCACTGTGTCTAAAGCCCACCAAGTACTCTAGGGTGGCTGGCCAGCAAACCCAGTGGCTCTGTCTGTCTTTGGATACTGCCCCAGCACGGGGAGACACGCATGTGCCACCACACCCAGCTTTCTTCTGTGGGCTGTGGAGATAACACCTGGGTCTTTGTCCTAACGTGGAGATCACTCCGTGCTGAGCTGTCTTCCCAACCCTGAACTTGGGAATCCTTGGAGAGAACTGGTTGTGTATAGAGGAAGACTGCTCACTGACTTAGGACTGTGTCTGAGATGCTCAGGATTACGTAGTTAAGAAAGGACGCAGCTAGGCATTTTGCTCCAGCAAGGCAAGGTAAGTGTTTGCTCCTGCAGGTAACTAAAGCTGTGGCTGCAGATGCAGAAGTTCAGGACCAGATCCTCTTAGGGAAGGATGATGAGGGTTCAAAGAATCCGGAGGATCGAGGTGTCAGTCTGCAGCTAACCACAGATTTCACAGATTGTCTGCTCTACCATCACCGGAGATCTGTGTGTATTTATTCCGCATAGATGCTTCCTTATTCATCCCTTCCCAACATTCAAAGTGCTCTCCCACTCTCTCCTCCTTTCCTCCCTCCCCTTCCCCCTCTTCTCTCTCCTCATCCCCCTCTTCTCTCTCCTTCCCCCTCTTCTCTCTCCTTCCCCCTCTTCTCCCTCCTCCCCCTCTTCTCTCTCCTTCCCCCTCTTCTCCCTCCTCCCCCTCTTCTCCCTCCTCCTCCACCTGGCCTCTCAGCTTCTTCTCTCTCTCCCTACCCCTCTCCCTCCCCTCTCCCTTCTTCCCCCTCCCCCTCCCCCCTCTCACCTCTTCCCTGAAAAAGTTTCACTGCCTGGACTTTTCTGGACTGTCAGAACTGAAGGAGTCTTTTGCTTTCGTGTCTTTTTCTCTTAGCTTTTTTTAGCTTGCTTGAGGCCCACTTACAGTATTGAGTGTGGTCTCTTTGTATAAAGTCCAAGTCGTAGCTGTCTAAACAGTAACAGTCAGAGGGGCCAGGACAATGGAAATTACAAGGACCCAAGGGCAGGGGGATGAAAGGGCACCAGGTTCCATTGCCAGAGAAGGGTCCCTGAAGACAGGCAACCGCAGAGCAGCCAAGCTGGACCCAGTCTCTATTGTCCTGGCCCCTCTGAATGATACTGTTCAGTTTTTAGCAGAGAAGACTGTGTTTTTATCTGGCTTTCTGAATTGTTTGTCATCTATTACCAGCTGCAGCCCGTGATTCAGAAAGGAAATGGCTTTTCTGGAGTGTGGGAGCCGAAGGCTCTAAGGAACTGTCCACCAGTGAAGAAACCAGAATCGCCACTGACTTAAATATAGTTATACTTAGAAAGCTTAAGCTTGATTGGAAGAAGCAAAGAGTTGCCTTGTGATTAAGAAACAAACCTGTCACAAAAAGCTAGTAGAGAATTAAAAGGGTTGACTCCCTTTTTATAGTTTAGAGCCATTTTTCCGTCCTTGGGCCTCAGTTTTCCTCTCTGTGAAGTGGGTAGAGGTTCACTCCTGTTTGGATCCCTTCTGCTTATCATGAGCTGAAATTAACTGACAAATTAGTTGGCGGAGGTTGATCTACTAGACAAATGGGAGTTGTTGTTGTTTACAAGTGTTTTATTATCAGTATTATTTACACATAATCTAAATGTAATTTGCAAGTCTAATATGGTGTCAACCAAGAGAAAATGGTTCACTTGGGGTATATAGTTCCAGGTCTGTTTAACAGAAAGGTAGCTTGTCACTGCATTAGGTGTCTGCTTTGTTGATCAGATGGTTTATTTAGGTTTTCTTGGATCACCTGACTTTTGACCCTTGGATTATAGCCCAGCTTAGCCCCGTTTTTTTTTTTTTTTTTTTTTTCTGTTGTTTTGTTTTGTTTTGTTTTGTTTTTTGACCTGAGAACCACACTGGTTTCTGACTGAGCCGGGCCTCTCTGACCCAGGGCTGTCCCTGTCTGCTGCAGGTTGCCTGGGGCATCTCAGCCTCTTGCCTGCAGTTCATCTTAGCTATTTGTTTGTTTAGATTCATTGTCTACTCATGGTTAGCAATCTCTCCAGGACTGGACTCGCCCTTCTGGCTTCTAAGCTAATGTCTAAAAGTTTTCTAAAACCAGAGTATGCTAACTTTAGGTGTAGTTTTTAATGAGAAATAATACATTTGCCTCTGTAAGTCTGGCCACTCACACTCGCCAAATTTTCACGGGACACTGTTGCAGAATCAGGACATTTCTGTTTCTACAAGGGGCATGTGCGCACAAGCCAAGAAATTAAAAAGAACGAGGAGGCACCGGGGCCGTGAAGATGTGTAGCAAAGACATTTAAGAAGGGAAACCAGTTAGCGCAGTGGTAAGTCCCAGTGTGCTTTTCGCCTGCAGTGTAAAGACAGACTGTCAATCTCGGCGTCTGTGTTGAAGGGGCAGCAACAGTGTAAGAGTTTGGGGGTGGGTGGGAAGAAGTGTGATCTTCTGTCCTATACAATAAAGCCCTGAAATTCACTGCTGGGGAAAAATAACCAATTACTACCACGACCAAACTCCCCCTCAAACCAAAACCAAAACTGAAGACTAGGGGTGTGGGACTGTGGAAGGCAAGCGAAATACACCTAAGGAAAGAGGACTCTGGAATGTCCTCATGGAAGCAACTCAGGAACGAGGGGCTATGCAGCTGGCCTCAAGCTCACAGAGCTGTGGGCAGTCCGCTCCCTTTTTAGAATGTCTTTAGCTATTGCGCTCATCCATATTCTCTGTGTGATAGAGGAAATGTTCAACGCCTGTAAGCACCTGGTTGTGTAAACCCTCCGCCCAACCCTAGCAGACTCTCTGGGTATTGCTTTGGAGTGTTCTGGAAACTGACATATTCTCATCACCATTCCTACTGTCCCTCTAGTCCTCATCATGTTCATCAGCTGCTGCTGACAGCTGACAACTTCCGGTTGTGACTCTCCTTCCAGCCTCCTGCCCTACAGTTCCTTTTCTACCCTGTTCTTCCCCAGGACCTCTGTGCCCTGGTCCCGCCCTCTGTGCCGTGGCCCCGCCCCTCCCCGCCCTCTGCGCCATGGCCACTCCCCTCCCCGCCCTCTGTGCCATGGCCCCGCCCCCTCTGACCGTCTCCCTGAAGCACCCTTGTTTCCTTTTCTTTGGTGCCCCTTGGGTATTTCTCAAGCCTGGCCAGCAATGCTCCTGCCCCAGTGCCATTGACCACATCCGTTCTTCTTCTGGAAAAACCTCTGCACTGAGCTGCCACATACAGTATGAAGTAATTGCTAACCATAATTATACTATTTTTTTAAAAAACAAATGCGTAATGAAGGACTCCAATACAATTTGTTTTTCTGTATAAGAATAATCTGAAAAATTGATAGCAGGTAAGAGAGAAGGATTTCTAGGCAATTATTAGAAATTTTGGAGCAAGGTACCGTAGGAGTAGAGCCACCGGCCAGTCCTTCCTGACAGTTAAAGGCACAGTGTGTGAGTAACTTTCCTAGTTAAGATTGTGGGTACAATCATTCACATTTACATCGTGGTTGGCCAACTAAGCTTTCCTAACATGCTTGGCATTTCAGGCTCATCATGAAGCCTTGAGGCTATTGCTTACTAATCACATAATATACATACTTTACACATAATATACATAATTTACTATGATGGAAGGGGTGAGTGCAGTTTTGTGTCTTGGGCTATCAGATTTTAAGAAAGACTTAAAGCATATCTTCTCTATCCTTGATAAGTTTTGCAACAAATTTGATTTTTAGTAAAAGGGCAATTTAAAATCACACACACACACACACACACACACACACACACACCTTAGAATTTCTATTGCTGTGATGAAACACCATGACTAAAGAAACTCTGGGAGAAAAGGGTTTATTTGGCTTCTGCAGCCACATCACTGTTCATCAGTGAAGGAAGTCAGGACAGGAACCTGGAGTCAGGAACTGATGCAGAGGCCACCGAGGGGTGCTGCTTACTGCCCTGCTCTCTCTGGCTTGCCTGGCCCACTTTCTTATAAAACCAGCCTGCCTTCAATGCTCTGGGCCCTCCCCTGTCAATCCCAACTAAGAAAATGCCCTTCAGGCTTATGTATAGTTTAATCTTACAGAATTTACTTAAATGAAGTTCCCTTCTCTCAGATGCCTTTAGCTTATGTCAAATTGACATAAAACTATCTAGTATGTATCTATAGGTGGTTGTGAGCTACCTCACAGGAAATGAACTCAGGTCCTCTAGAAGTGTGTGTGTGTGTGTGTGTGTGTGTGTGTGTGTGTGTGTGTGTAAACCAGAGGCTGACACTGGGATGTCTTCTTCACTTATGTGTGTGGCCTGCATGCATGTTTGCATGTTTGCATGAGTAGATGTTGACATTATATGTATTGATTGATACTTTGCCACTCTATTTATTGAGGCTGGAGTCTTTTTAAACCTGGAGCTCACTAATTTTTCTCTAGCCTAGTTTACCAGCTTTCCCTAGGGATTTCCCCTCTCTTCTCCATAGATTAACAGGCAGCCATCATACCTGCCTGGCTTTTACATGGGTTTTGGGGCCCTATCCACTGAGCCATCTCCCCAGGTGCCTATTACTTCTTTTTGGAAATATGATCCACCAGTAAAGTTGTGAGCTAGCTGGCTCCAGGGAGAGTCATGGGCCTATGCTACCATGCCTGGCTTTTGAGTGGGTGCTGGAGTTTCCAATTCACGTATAGAAAATGTTGTCTTGACTACACTATCTTCCTAGCCGTGTCTGACTTTCTGTAAGCTTTGTTCTTTCTGAAAATACAGCAGGTCACTCGAGAGGAAGTGGGGAAAAAAGGGAAAGATTGCTATCTCTGGGCATCAGGGCTTGGGCTAGAACCATTGCTGTCTTTGCTCCTGATGATAGGATGGAAGATAAAGAACTTCCTGTGCCCGAAGGCGTACATGTCTGTAACTGTCCAGGCAAAGACATCAAGAAGAATTAGAAACCCAGGGGCCAGCAAGATGGCAGCTGACTTGATGATACTGATACCTGCTACCTTGAGTATTTCCTGTCTCCACCCACCCCTTGAACCTGTCATTTCTCTAGGGGTTAACAGATGTACAAGCAATAAACTTGCCCCTGTGTTGGTAAACCCTCTGCTACTCTCTTTCCCCACACACCCCACTGAAGTTGAAAAAAGACCTTCTTGCCTTTGCCAGTGATGCCACAGACCCCCTCCCCCCCTGAAATAATGGGGTGATAGGCACTAGTCTTGAGAAATACCTAATGGAGAGACAAAAGAGGGCACAGACCTTAATTTGTTCTGAGAGTCCGGGAGCAAACATTATTTACAGGGACTGTTTTCTCAATACAAAATAAACAGGCTTTGGGATTCCCCATTCCCAGGCACTTATGTGCTGTCCTTTCCTTAAGGCTTCAGCATGCACCCGCTCTTGTACTGGGTTCCCTCTGGTGTCTTTGTGTCTGTGATGAGGCTTTGTCGCATATCAGACTATATTTGGGGATGTTTTCTACAGTGCTGGGAAAACAGGAAATTGCCATCTTTGTGGACTGGGAATCAAAGAGTAGATGGAAAACCCCTTCTCGGGATGCTCACAACGGGACCGACCATCAGGGTTCCTATTGCACCTGGCGAGAGTATGCGTGGGTGGCGTCTCTGGGCGGCGTCAGGAGAGCTGGGATACATATGTGTAGGGTGCTTTAATATGCACCTGGGGAGTGCATTGTTGGGTAATTCCATTGTTGTGAGGATGATCCAGAATGATCTTATTAAAATGGCTACAACCTATGCCTCTACGTGATGTAATCTTATGGGACCACCATCGTATACTGTCTGAAATGTGGTCATTTGGCTATAATTTAGTATCAACTTCAAACGTGCTGTCACGGTGTTTCCAGAGCAAGGTAGCACAGTGACAGTGTTCCCAGCAGAAACAGAAATGCAGTTCTTGCCCCTTGTTTCCCCTTGGCTTATGAGCTTCTTGTTTGTTCAGTCACTGTAACTGTGCTGCTCCTCAGCCTCTGTAACTCTCGGCATCCAAATTCCTCCTTGCTGGAGCTCAGCCTGTGTCTGTTCCAGGCTCCCACCCTCTGCCCTCCTGCTTCTCCCTCTGTGTGGCTCTCCAATTGCTTCTGCTCTTCACACCTCACCTCTCAGCAGCTGCTCTCCAGGTGCTTCTGCCCAAGGAAGCAGCATCTGTATTTAGATTCTGCCCCCTTTATGAAGTCCTTTAGACACAAATGTGGAAGGACAAGGCCTGACATTCCAGTGTTTGAGCTGAGCAGCTCCTCTCTCGAGTTTCCTTTACGTGGAAGTGGGCCGGGTGTGGCGGCACACACACCTTTGATCTCGGTACTTGGGAGGTCTAGGCAGTTGTATCATGTTGAGTTAGAGGCTAGTCTAGTCTATTTAGCAAGTTCCAGGATAACCAACACAAAATAGTAAGACTGTCTCATCCCACCCCCTGCACTTCCCTCTTGCCTCCTCCTCCCAAAAAACCCATAAATAAACAAAAACCAAAAGAAAGTTAGATACAAGGGATGTGTATAGTAAAAATACAAGAAGTGTAAATCTAGTAAAACAAAGATGGTGTGTGTACTTCACACACACACACACACACACACACACTGTGGAATGTCACAGCTGAGGATGAGAAGGGAAGGGAAGACACTTCCCAAAGTGTCAGGTGATGAAATGAAAATGAGGTAGAAGTTGCCTCTGCCGTATGCTGTTTCCGGTTGTTCTGTGGTAACACAAAATGAAGGGTGTGCCTCACAACTAGACATGTGGGCTTCCTGTTCTGATGAGGTCAGTGAGCCTCAGCCTCCTGGCCCTGTCACTTACCAACCTTGTGACTTTGAGTGTTGAGGGCATAGCTCTGCCCCAACACCAGATCTGTGTTCCCACTGCACCTGGTGAGAGTAATCATACGGGGTGTTTCAGGAGAGTGCACACATATGCATATGTACCTACACACGTGTGTACGTTAAGCCTACTTTAATATACACCTGGGGAATGTTGTTGGGTCTATGCTGTGAATAGAATTACATTAGCCGTGAGGAGCTGTGAGAATCAAGAAGATAACAGAATGAACGGAGGGCCCAGTTATTGTTAACCACCCATTTTGTTCCTGAGCTGCACCAGGTGTGGGTGGGCTAGTTAGGCAGCAGGTCTGTGTGGAGTTGCTTTCGAAGGGCTGGGTGGCCCCCATGCCCACCCCCACCTGGATGTGCTTCTCTGAGAGAGATGCAGAGGACCAGTGAACATGCACTGAGCACTACACAGGGAGCCTGGCAGGAGTCCAGGCCACACAGTGGCCACAGAGATATCTGATACCCAACCTAAGACCACAGTGTGGGAGCTGAGGGGGAACAAAGCCTAGGATAACACTGGCAGCACAGCATGTGCATCTATGCTTATCTCTAGATGCTCCTTCCCTCTCTGAGGCACACATCTCATCGTTGTCCTAACTTCTTATGGGGTGGGGGGAAGCTTTGGAATAGAAACTTTTAAACAGGCAGTATTTTAGGAATTGCCGGTGCCAGCGGACTGGGGACAGCGATGACACAGTAGATTATGTTCTTGTCATAAGTGTGGCTCCAAAACTTCATGGTCCCCATGTATTCATGTATATGGGACATTCTCAAGTGATCTTGTGGCAAAATAAATATAGAAGCCTCTCTGATAATAACCAGTGGAATCAGGACCTAGCGTTTGGAGAAAAGGTGGCCATTTCCTGTGGAGGCGGCACATAAACTAAGGTTCTTGTCTCTGTATTTTCATTTGGGTGAGACTCAAAGATGATGTGAGTGTTTTCAAATCTCCGGGCACACCCCTATTTGTGTTTTATCTCATAGCTTTAGGGATTGAACCCAGTCCCGTGTGCATACGAGCCAAGTGTTCTGCTACCGACTTAGAACCCCTTTGGATACTGTTTTAGTAGCTGCAGTTAGAGCTCGGCTCACTGAGGTTTCTTTGTTGAGAAAAGTAAGGGTTTGTTTGTTTGTTTGTTCTGTCTTGCTTCCATTTTGGTGGCAGGAACTTAAAAGGACCTGCTTGCCACTGTTGCTTCATTCAGTCTCAGAGTAAACCTTCAGTTAAGGGAGAGAGCAGCTTTTTGGGGTGGTGTGTGCTTTTTGGGAAGTTCTGCCTAGTTAGTGCCCCCAGTCCCTCTGCAGACAGACAGAGCCCTGGTCCACTAACACCCAGTAACTGCGGGGCTTGGGAAGCTTATGGCAAACTTCAGCAGCCTATCCTAAGAACTGAGGGTGGTGGGACACACTTGTACACACTTGTACTCAGGAGGAGGCAGGAGGATTGTCTGTTAGAAGAACATAGGAAGTTAAAGGGCTATGAGGTTGGTCTGTCACAAAATACAGAAGATTGTTGTGAGGATTAGATTGTATATTAAGATGAAGTATAAAGGGGCTGGAAGGGTTCTTCAGTGATTAAAGGCATACACTGCATTAAGAGAGGACCCACGTCAAGGTGGCTCACAACTATTCAGAGCTCTAGGAATCCCACACGTATGTTGGCCTCCACAGGAACCTGCACTTCAATATTCATGTGAGTAAGGCAGCTGTAGCAATGGAGTGGAAGCAAAAACAAGACAAAGCATCTTCTGCAGGAGAGATGAACTGCATTGCCTTACTCACATGGGCACAGCAGAGACCATGGGAAAGTGGATTCTTCAGGATGCCAGGCATTGAGGGGAGAGAAAGAGAGTTTTGGTGGATAGGGAAAAGTTTACCACTATACACAGCAGCCTGTTTAGCATGCTGCTTAAAATGACATCCTGCTATTTCATTGGCTATCCTCACTATACACTCACTGCATTTTCTGCAATAGATACCACCTGGACCATGTTAGATGGATACTCAACCACTGCTTTTTAGTTAAGAGATGCAGATCAAGTCAGGGGACTGATTTTTCTTCACAGAGACATTTTTAGGGATCAGGTGGGCTTCAGAAGCTCAAGAAGGTGATCTCTTTAGATGGGAGCTATGTGGAAGGGCTGGGAGGGCAAGTACCATGACCTGATCAACCATGGGCATGTGTATGGTGCATGTATGTGTGTACATGTGTGTATGAGAGGGTGCATTCATACATGCTTGTGTGTATATGGTACATGCATGCATGTGTGTATGAGGAAAGTACATTCATACACATGTTGAACAGATGTTGACTTGGGGTATCATTATCATTTTCCATCTTATCTTTTGAGACTGGGTCTCTTCACTAAACATGAAACTCACAAATGCAGCTGGGTAAGTTATCTGGTCAGCCTTTAGGATCACGATCCCTATATCCCATAAATGCTGGGGTTACAGATGCACACTGTCATGTCCAACTTTTATGTTGGTCTTGGGGATCCAACTCAAGCCTTTATCACTGAGCCATCTCCCCAGTCTAACCATGGGGCATTTTTGACCCTCTCCAGATAAGGCAGAGGAAGAAGGCCATACAGCAGAAGGTAGAGAAGTATGTTTTGCTTGTTCTGTGCATTTGTTTACAGTGTTGGGGATCCAACTCAGGGTGTCACATATCTAAGTAAGTCCTCCATCACTGGGTGCCATCACTCCAGGGAGAAGAGTTTTGAAAGCCTATCGTTTTTTTAGAAAGTTGACACATTTTCTGTTTCAGCATGTTGACTGTTGTCTATTTGTAAGGATGAATCAGCCTGACATGTCTCATAGGCTGGATTTCTCTCCTATGTCATAAATACTGAAATGAGCTTCGTGAATTCATTAGCTGGTTCTTGACTCTGAGTGTAAGACCACTCTAGTGAAACCTGAAAGGTACAAGCAGTTTGTCCCTGGAGGTTTGAGAGGAAGGTTCTTAAAGTTTTGGGTAAGCTAATTGTCTGACCATGTGGGAATTGGGCCTTATGAGGTATGGAGGGTCAAGTGAGGACCAGTCACCCTAAGCAGAGTCACAGCCGCAGCACTGTTGTCCAGTCTGGCCTTGAGTGGACAAGTTTCTGGGAGAAGGCCTCTAATACAGGTGGCCTAAGTTTTGGAACACTTTGACTGTTAGGTTTTTATAATTTATAATTTTTATTTTTTTAAGTCTTTGCATTGTAATATGATCTCTTCCATAGAGGTACTTGCCTATCTTACTCCAACAGGTTTCAATTCTCTGAGATCACACAGTATAATTCTAATCCCTTTCACATCTTTTTCTTCAGAAGGTAGCCCATTGTGTGTAAATAGAATGTCATTTTTATTGCCTACTTTTCTTGGACTAATGTTGTGTTGGCTCGTGATGGCTAGTTTTAATTAAAACTTGTCAATTTGACACAACCTAGAATCACTTGGGTCAAGTCCCAGTGGGAAATTTTCTTTTCTTTTCTTTTAAGATTTATTTATTTATTTTATATGAGTACTCTGTAGCTGTCTTCAGACCCACCAGAAGAGGGCATCAGATCCCATTACAGATGGTTGTGAGCCACCATGTGGTTGCTGGGAATTGAACTCAAAACCTCTGGAAGAGCAGTCAGTGCTCTTAACCACTGAGCCATCCATCTCTCCAGCCCTGGAAAAATTTCTAAGAAAGGTTGCCCTATGAGCATGCCTGAAAAGGATAACCATGGCTGCCTTAACTGATGTTGGAAAGCCTGGTCTGAAGACTGGCTGCACTATTCCCCGGGTTTGGGCCCTGGACTAAGCAAGAACAGCTGGCTGAGCAACCTACAAGCATGCGTAGGTTGTGCCTGTGCTCTTGACTGTGGATGTGATGTGACCAGCTGCTTCAAGTCTCTGTGATGTTGACTTCACTGCTGAAATATTCTCTCTAAGAGAGAGGGAAGAGAGAGGCTTGGAACCTAGGAAGCTTTCTGGCTGTAAGTTCAGGAAAATGACAAACTTTTCTCCCCAGTAGAGGTAGGTGGGGGCTTGACTACAAGTTAGCCAGGGAATGCCAAGGATGAAGCTTTGAGAGTGCATGGTCTCACAAAGGATGGATTTTCAAGCTAGGTAGATACCTGTGAGCTACCCCCAGCAAGCTCGCTGGCTTACCAGTAGGCTAAGGCAGGATGCTTTCTTTGGTCTGTGTGTGCTTATGTCTTCCCCTCAAAAGTTATAGACCAGTCAATAACATGAGTGAGTTTCCCTTGAAAGACTATGAAATACCATTGTGATACTAGGTTTGGGGTATTTGAGCATCTTGGTTGGGCACTAGGCACTAGGGCATCCCAGGTTGAGCTCCACTAAGATGTGCGTGGCCTGAGTCAGGGCAAATGAAGACTGCAGAGTTAAGATTGAATGTCTCCTAAAGATCTATGGGCTAAAATCTTGGTCCTCAGAGTGTCGTGGATTTTAGAAGGCAGGGTTTTGTAGGAGCTCCCATGTTACTGAAGAGAACCACAAGGTGAACAGTTTTGCCTCATCAAGTGCTTTTTGCTGTGTGACACCATCTCTCTACAGGTGATAAACAGTGGGGCTGGAACCTATGAAAGTCTGAGCCACCACTTCGAGAAGAAAACCCATATATAACTCATACTAGAGCCCTCCTCCAGCCCCCACTCCTGTCAGCTCTTGTTAATTATCTCTGATGTTTTAGGTTTTAGAAAGCTAACCCAAGGATTAGTAGTTGTCTATGGGTCTATTGTAGTCCAGTGTAGTCTGTGGGTCACAGAGCTTTAATTCCTTTGTGGAAATTATAGGGAGGATCTGATCACCGTCTACACCGAGCCAAAAGCTTAGCACTAACCGAATCACTACACTTGCCCCGATGGTCCTGTTTGTTTTTATTTCATTTTGGTGAGCACAGGGGTCAGGTAAGGGGGAACAGTCAAAAATGACACCAGGGCATGGTTCAGAGAAGCGAGCCTCAGGTGAGTTGCTCAGGATGGGGGCTCTCATGGAGTTCATCTGTTGTGGGGAACAGCATACAGAGTAGCAGAGGCAGGAAAGAGCAGCCACAGGCAGGGAGTGGCCAAGTCAAGAAAGGCCTTGGGAAGGTTGTATGGGAGCGAACCGACCAATTGGGCTGGCTGCTGTGTGGAGTGAATGGTCAGACGAATGGTAGGAATCCAGCCAGGAATCTACCTCGTACATCAGGCAAGAAATGCCAAGGGCTCTGATCTAAAGAGTCTGGGAGGCCAGATGTGGTCTGATTTGAGAGAAGCAGGAAAAGGACTGGATGGGTTTTAGATCTTGAAGCCTTGTGGGAGGAAGGGGCACAGAGGTAGAGCGCAGGAATGTGAGAGGCAAACCCAGTAGGGCTTCAACCCCTGGTGCAGAAATGCGGAGACACCCAAAGTGTTAACCAGCTTGGCTTCACCCTCAGAAGGGGTGTCCCAGAGCATAGAGTATGGGGGACAGAAATGCATCACGCAAGAGTGATCGCCTTCTCAAGCTGATGAGCCAGGACAGATAACTAGGTGTCTGTGCTTCGTTTGGTGATGCTCCTTGGTTATTTCCAACCAACAGGGTCCCAGCGAGAATCTGAAATCTGACCTGCGAGATGGAGCAGAGAGCTTGGCCCGGGAGTGACAGAAGCAACCAAGGCAGCCTCAGATCTGAGGAACTGAGCAGGAAGAACCCCGTTCTCTGCATCCTACCTGGTTCTTGATAGTTCAGCTTCAAACCCAGCAGCTGGTCTAATTATAACGCCCTCCGTCCCCGCCTTCACCACCCCCCCCTTTTTTTTCTTAGCCACAAACATGTGCAAGGCTCTTCTCAAAAAAAAAAAAAAAAAAAAAAAAAAAAAAAACCCAAAAAACCCACAAGCCTAGCCCGTCACAACTCACCACGTTATTAATTCCCCAACTTAACATAAAACAAGTGCTCATGTGAAACAGTTAAACTCCTTCAAGAATATTTATTTTGAGTGACTAAACTATACATTTCCTGTTCGGCGCTTAGGAAAATTGGTCTGTATTATTCCCGGGAAATGTCAGGACCACTAAGTGTTGTAGCTTGCTGACCCGGGCGCTGGTGAACAAAGCTTCCACATGGTTCCCATAAACATATACATCAGAGATGGCTTCAAACTGAACGTCAAACTTCGTTAAAGGTACAAACCCCCTCAAAGTTATTTTGAATATTCAGCAGAACCACCAAATGCATGTCAGCATGAGTCATTTTCCACCCTTTGGGCGCCTCAGGGTGCAGTAGATTTAGCAACTTGGTGTGTGTTATTCTAAGAGTGGAAGCCGGGCCTCCATGGCTCTGTCAGAATGACCTTTGCCAGCTGCCTGGAGACTCTGGAGAAACTCTTCCTGCTTAAAAAAAAAAAAAAAAAAAAAAAAAAAAAAAAAAAAAAGTATATGGCCACTTAAAAAAACATTAAAAACAACTTCAATGTTCTCACCTAAGCTGATCAGGGTGATATAAGTTAGGCATACCCATACTATTAAGAGCATGAGTGTTTTATTTTGTGGTATGCAGGTGGGAGTTAGAGTACTGTTTAGTTGCTTATAAATCTTGATCCCGTGATGTGTATGTATATGCAACATGTAGATACATCCAACTGATAACTTTGTAGTATCCAATGTCACACTCTGGTGGAGGTCTGTGGCATCTTGTCTTAGCCTATGGAGGCCGAGGAGGACACAGAAAAGAGAGGCCGATCTTCGATGATTTATAATCATAGACAAGTGCTTTGTGACTTCACAGTATGTGTTTTATTTCCGAAGTGGATTTTGGGAGCTGTTTCAGTTGCTTCAAAAGTTGTCTCCAAAAGCTGGGCAGTACTGAGCTAGGCTAATTTCTCTAGCGTTTTATTTTTAGGGTGAAACTCTGGAGAGCAAAGGCTTTTTTGGGTTCTGCAGGTAATGAATGTAATATGATGTGCATGCTTGGTATTTTGCACGGGAAGGCCTGAGGTCATCATTTCTCACTTCCTGAACCTAGTTTAGTTAGTATCTTGAGAACCCTACGTTTACCTCTCTAGCCGATATTAGGATGCCTTACCTACATGGCTTTTACTGGGTTCTGGGCATTTGAACCATGGTCCTCACATTTCTACAACTACTTTTTGGGCCAGCCATACCCTTAACCTCTGGTTCTGAGGTTTTGATACATGCATGTAGCTGGCTGTGGACTGCCTAATTCTCTCTAGTATCTTTGCTTAAGAGACAGAATGACAAAACCTGTCAGAGTACCCCTTGGGTCAAATCAC
The DNA here is from genome assembly GCF_963924665.1 of Micromys minutus. NCBI lineage: Eukaryota > Metazoa > Chordata > Mammalia > Rodentia > Muridae > Micromys > Micromys minutus. The sequence goes on from NC_137975.1 coordinate 27,822,794, forward strand.
CTGTTCTAAGTGTGGCCACCAGACAGGGTAGAATGCAGAAGTTGTTACTTGCTTAGGACGCACTGTTTATTCCAGCATCACGAACTGCACACACATCCCCCCTGTTCTAGTTTTCTCAATGTATCGGTTGGTTCAAAGGGCTTTAAAATTAAACTGCTCCAAGGACCTGAATTTTGTTTTTTTTGGGACAGGGCTTCTGTGTAGCCCTGGCTGTCCTGTAACTTTCTCTGTAGACCAGGCTAGCCTCTATCTCAGAGATCCACCTGCCTCTGTCTCCCAAGTGCTGGGATTAAAGGTGTAAGCCACTACTGCCTGGTTTGAAGACCTGAAATAAAAGGTACTTTAGGACAGCCTTTGGTAGACAAAAAGATCGAGAATTCTGGGCCAACTGCTTTCAGTAAAGGAAACAAAATGCTTTATTTTGTACTGCAACTAAGATGTACAGATTGAATATGCTGCGTTTGCTGACATTTGGGGCCTTCGATGGATGATCCAGAGAGGGAGGGAATGCATCCGTTATTGTGAAATTATCTGGATTCCTAGCCTTGTTTCCATATGCAACATGAGGACAACATAAAGGATTTTAAGTTACCAGGTGAACATATCAATATTTATTGAAATACTGGAAAAAAAAACATTTTCACTGAGAAATTCATGGCAAGAACGGACATGACAATGCGTATTTCACTGATACAGTAAGAAAACGTCAACAAGTAACCAACTTCACACTCTGAAGACTGCAGGGATACAAGTCCAAGGCAGGTGCAGAAGAGCCCCAGTCCCCAAGACTCAGACCTTACAGACCGTCCCCTTTACAGAGACCAACTGCGGGAAACTCAGCTCAGCTGAAAACCTTCCCTCTCAAGTCTGCTTTTATTGGTAAATCCTAGAATCACTAAGGCAGTTGGGTAAGTTACAAACTGGCTACCAACTGGCATCAGATAACTGGTCAGCTCTAAAGGGGCCAGGGATGCAGGGCAGCACATGCCCTCACTCAAACTGCTTCTGTCCTTGGAATCCTCAGGGTAAAAGATACAAGGTGAACGACAAATCAGTATTCGACAACCTTTAGGTTTAATATCCACTGGGGGGGCACTATGTATTTAAAATAAGGAAACAGATTTTTTTTTGTTTGTTCTCAATGTCAAAAACCCTCCAAACAGCCATCCTACTAAGCACACTGATGCCCAAGATAGAGCTCTTTCTCTAACTACTGACATCTCCAGTCCTGCCCATGTGCCTTTAACCAACTTGGTTTTCAGATGGGAGGAACAGCCATGTCTGTTTGGTTTAATGCTTTGGATCTGAGCTTCCATTAATAACTTTTCTCCTCCTCAGAACCACAAAGATAACACTGAGAGTCAATCCCAACACATCCAGGGTGCATCCTACCTGCAAATGGATATTAAAGGTGAATATTAAATGTATTAAAATAATCTTTTTTTTGTTACACTGAGTAAACTAATATCTTTGGTATACAACTTACAATGTTTGGAAAGGAAAACCAGGTAAGACTCTATTGTTACAATGTCTTAAGGACAAGAAAAAGCTATATGTCACATGATTTATAATGAATATTAAATAAGCTACAGAAGGATTATGGGAATTTCGAGACATGTAATCAAATGGATGGTTTTAATCATTAAGACCCTTCTATACCCCTGAACTATGTTTCACTAACTTGAAGACATGCTTATAATAAACACATATATTTGGTTTCTTTAGTCTCGGCTCTATCTTATACAAAGGGAACCCAAGAAACAATAAATTAACATTGTAATTGTCTATACTTGAAACTATGATATACAATATAAATAAGCTATTCAAAAGCCAGAAGCATTTGTGGAAAAAAAATTAAGGGACCTGGAGATTTTTTTTTTTATACAGTTTCTACAAGTGATTGTGCTGCTGGTAATCTTAACAAATTTAAGACGAAATGAGAGTCCCATTCTTGATTTTAGTGTCTCACGACATACAATAATTAAACTGTTAAAAGTAACTACTAGCCAGAAAAATAACATTAAAAGAAATTACTGTTTTTTATTATCTTGTATTATCAGAGTCCCCCACCCCCAACTCCTCCCAGGACCTAAAGAATGTAAACACTATATTTTGACTTTAAAGTGTTAATACTTGATTTTTTTTTCAACAAAATGTTGATCCACATCTGCACATCTCCCTTTTAGGACCAGGAAGTAAGGCAAGGTTTCCATGCCTGTGGCTAATACTGACAGCATTATTTGGAGACTGGGTTTGTGATCTCTGCCCTCCAGCAGACTTTGGTCTGTGACGTAGAGAGAGGCCAGTTTTCTTCCACTCCCCTTTGTAGGAAACTGGCTTTCCTGTCTTCCCAGGCCATCTGCAGAATCAGTACTTTAGCATCCTGCGTTGAAAGGATGCTCAAGTCACAATGGAAGGAGCCTTGAGCCCATCCCCTCTGCAGCCCAACCATTCTCTCCTTTGTCAATGCTCAACATGCCTTGACTTTTCGGCTACTGTAACTATTGACATCCAGCCAAAGATGTCTAGTGGTTTATTTTTTAAGTGAACTACAAACCTCGATGATTAAACAGATGGATGTACACTAACAAGCCTCGGCCAAAAATTTTTTTTAATGAAACCCAACCATGCCAAAGCCACATTTCAGCAACAACAGCAGAAATAAGATCTAACTTGCTCGCTGGAAGTATTTATTGGCTTATAGATTTGTTTGATTTCCCTTAATATTAACTAATGCTTATATAGAGGAGGGATACTGCCTGTTTTTTATTTTTAATTACGAACACACGACAAAACAAACTTCAGAACATATTTTAAATGGCAAGCTGATATATTTATACATTGTTCTTATTAGCTGTTGGCGGGTCTAAGACACAGACATTCAGAAATCATGGTTTAGTGGAGCTACTACTGGGTGTGGCTGAACACAAGTCCTTAAAATAGCTTCAGGGCTCACAGGTCAGAAGGTGTAGGGCCTTCTGGAAGGAGAGGGGGCTGCCAAGGCATAGCCCATGTATTCTTGAGCTGTTCAGCTTCACCACAGAGTAATTCTGGACAAATCCAATTAATAACACGTATCAACTGCTGAATTTCTTAATAGCAGATTAATTAAATATACAAGGATTTTTGTCCATTTTTATTCTGCTGTGGTATTGGACTCCATCGGTAAGTTCAATCCACCCCAATTACAGTGTCTTTTGTACAAATCCTTTGGGGAATATGCAGCCTTTGATTCACAGTTTGCAGTACAAATACCCTGATATATCATTTACTTGCTATTAAGTATTTAATTATTATGCTTTTTTAAAATTCAGTGTCTTTAAACCAAGTTTGTAATTAGCGTTGCTTGGAACAGTTCTGAGCATTGTGTTTCTGTGTTCTTCCTCCTCCTCTTCTCCCTCCAGTCTCTGTTTCTAGAGCAAACGTCTAGGGGTGAGAGCTTAGGCTCTTTTGGCATGCAGCATTTCAATGAGGAGGTTGTTATAGGGCACATCCCCATTCACGTGCTTGTAGTACAGGTAGTCTTCTGCTTGCTTGCTGATTGACCGGATTTCTGGGAGTCGAAGAAGTAGCTGTCCAAATTTCTCAGTCTGTTGTGGGTAGTTGCAAACTGTGTAGTCCAGCAGGGCGGCGTTCACCTGCTCCTGGACGCCTTCCACCAGCTGTAAGTTCTCAAGATTCTTGACATCTGCATTAAAAAAAAAAAAAAAAAAAAGACAAGATTTCATGTTGGTGTATTTTTCTTTTTATATTTCTATCTACTTACTAAAGCAGTGTTCAGTGCATAGATGGCTGTCTTTTCCTCTTGATGTAGAGCATACTTTATGTGCTGTTGAATATTCAGTAGGCCCCATTCACCAAGCTTCCAGGGAAAAGGATGGCAAGTCTGACTGTCTTGTTGAAATTCTGCATATACCTCCAATCAATTAGACACCAATGGATGTTGAGCAAGGTCAACTCTTCTATCTTACAAAAGGAAAGGCTTAAGGATTCTTAAAGTAGAGGGATCATAATATATTGCTAGCAAATGAGTCCCTAGAGAAAGACCTATCTTTAACCAGTGTATTACACAATTCATATAATTCTGTATTAATTTTTCTGACCCAAGGTGAAATCTGTGTCCAGGGTGTGATGTAGTTAATTCTAATAAAAAGTGACAGGGTTCTTGTTTCTGTTTGACATTTTCTAAATGATTCTGAAAGCCTTTGACTTGTCTAGCCTATGCTAATGAACCATCTGGTACACCCCAGTGACTGCCAACTGAAGATTTCGATGCTAGAAACTCTCTCAAATATATATCTCAGTGACTAATGATCTTTATCAAATGGAAAGCCATCCTTTAGGCAGAATGCAAGCCAGGATGCTTGGTGCCCTTTAACCTCAGTGTGGTTTCATAAGTCTGACTCTTTTTCTCCTGGTCCTGGGTCACGGGTATGAAGAAGCTGGACACGGGCAATTCATCCTGCCCAACTCTCAGTGAGCATCCAATTTTAAGACTTCTGCCCTTGAGGTCCTTCTACATATTGGATAAGAAAGACAGTGTCACAAAAGTCAGATGCTCGGACAAATACACACAGATGATGGGCAAAGGAAAGATGGAATTTTATTCCTGGAGTTTATTTATGTTCATTAGATAACTTTTATTCCAACTGTGTCTAGAAGCTGCTGGAAAAGATACCACAGATGTGTTTATAGATATTCCTGCACAGAGAATAAACAAATAAAACCACCTCCATCCTTCTATTTTCTGATAAAAATAAACAAGATTCTGCAGTAAACCAAATACTGTAAGATTAGTGAAATGTCCTAGATGAAAGGTAACTGTTGCCTTAGTAACGTGTATCCAGTAGTTTAGGCACTGTTACAATAGCCTATGCCATACCCGCCTGTGTTCCTCTTGCCTGTCTCTTGATGAGTCTACAATAAGGTTGCCTTACATGTGCTGCTGAGATATTTTCAGGGGGATTTAAATGTTTACATTTATACTAAGCAGCTTCTCTCTAGTACCCAAGTCTCTAGTCCAGATACAAAGGAACAAGGAATCGGTAAGAAGTGGATACATCAACTGAAAGTCTTAGTTCAAAGTGAGAGAGATGGGGAGGGAGGTAGGGTGTGGGACAGATGGTCACATGCTATGTAGAAGCATTATACCCCTTTTGGCACCTGATACATTATACACATGGCAGTTTGCAGCTTACCAAATCCTTCCATTTTATGTAAAATATTTTAAGTGGGTTTAAATGACTTATGTAACATTTACCAATGTCTATGATCTAGTGTTCTGCTTGGCTCAAAATTACCAAATGTAAATGATCAGAAATGCTTTCAAAATGTTTTGCCCTCAGTAGGAAGTTTTTATTATAGTAATTTAAAGATAACTACAAAATCTATGAAGCAAAGCTTGGTGTGGTGGTTCATGCCTTTAATCCCAGCACTCTGAATGCAAAGGGAGTTTGAAGCCAACCTGGTCTACAGAGTCCCAGACATCTAGAGCTACGTAGAGAAACCCTGTCTCAAAAACAAGACAAAACAACTCCCCCATATACATATGAAATGGGATAAAGTCACATGACAGCGACAGATGTGCATGAGGAAGAAAAGCTGACAGACTATTAGGGAGGATGTAGGGACTTGAGCAGTATGAAATATGAATGAGTAGTTTGAGGGAAAAAAAAAATCAATTCTAAAACAGATTATTTGTTTTCTACTATCCTAAACCGAGCAGATTATCATTTGTAGCTAACTTCTGAAAGCACTGGTCCAAATTAGTATTCCTTGAAAAGCTCAAAACATTCCACACAAGAGGAAAGTTCCACATTCGTTTGGTCAAATATACATTCTTCACCCTTCAATCATCAGGGTAGAATTCACATGACTAGATTATCTCCCTGAGCTGTTTCAATGAATTTAGCATTAAAAGTATAATAAAATGTATACTGTTAATTGTCCCAAAGACTTTGGAATCGGTGCTGGTGGTAAAGATACTGTAAGATTGGGGGAAAAGACAAACAAACTAAGGAATGCCAGGTATGGTGGCCCATGTGTACTCTGGCTACACAAGAAACAGGACTGTGAGCTCCATTCAGGCCTGGGGTATATGGGAAGCTTGCAGGAGGAAGAGAAAAGAAAGCCCAGTTGATTAACTGGCTTGCCTTTGCTGGCAAGCAGTTGCTGGGTCACTGCCCTCTTGCTTGCTTGGAGCCTCCTCCCTCCATTCATTAAACTGTCCATTTCCCCACAGATCCATTTTCCTACAGAGACTTCAAGCTCCTAGGGAGAGGACCACACATTAGTCAAGGTATCCTCGGAAAATACACTAATCACTGATCCTCTACACTGTTGGTGTATTTTCACAAGACAAGACTGTAATCATGAGATGCCCTCCTTTTTGAAAAATAATCCCATGAACCAGGATGCTTATTCAATTAGAAACTTTTTTTTTTCCGAAAATTTTACACACACCCATGCACACAGCCAGTAATTTTTTTTTTTAAACTGTATAGTGTTCACTTGTTAAATTGCACTGTGGTTTGGTTTTGTGGTCCAAATAGCCTTTTCTGTTTTACCAATGAGGGCTCTCCTTCCCTGGCCGCCTGGGAATTGCAATGGCTTCCCCAGTTCCTATGTTTCTTGAATCTCTGGGCCAGAAAGATAAACCTTGTTTTTGTTTTTTCCAAACAACCTAAATGGTCCAGAGACAAGACAACAAGGACCTAAAAGAACAGAAAGGTAAGGTAAAAATATAGGTGAAAACACCTCTCCAGGAAAGCAGGATATTCTGTGATGTGGCTTAGCATGTCTTTCCTCTTTAGGAAGGGTTCAAAAGCTTGAGTATATTCTGACATCAACTCCTGAGTTAGTTTTTATACAACTTCATGTCTCCTCATGAACATTTAAAAACACAATCAATTTAAATAGACAAGCACGTAGAGTTGCAGTTTGGTTCCCGGTAAACGCTGTTGTGTAACATCTGGATTGCACAGCAAACCACAGCTGGAGGAAAAGACTGACACCAGCCAGAACCCCCCTGTCCGTGTGTGTGTGTGTGTGTGTGTGTGTGTGTGTGTGTGTGTGTGTGTGTGTGTGTGTGTCCCCCCCCCGCGGTTTTCACCTGATCTCAAGCATCTTGCATTCGGCACTCTGGCCTCCTTTGGAATTTACATAACCTTCATCCTCTTACAACTGAAGCAAAGAACACTAGTTGTTATTACGAACTCTGCATTAGAGGCTGTATGTAAACAGGCGGAGGCAGCCCCAAACCTTCCTTACAGCCTTTAAAATTTGATGATTGCAAGAGCATTTTACACTTCCCTCCAAGTACCAACTCTCCTCTGTAATACTTGAATCACTCGGGGACTAATTACCAACTTTCTCTATGAAGCGCATTATGATAAGCTCACAGTGGGGTGCTCTGCTTTTTTTTTTCTTCCTCAGCCTCATTGAGAAGGAAACCCTTAGGCTTTCTTGAATACATTACTGCACCGACTTCTGTCACTGGCAGGATTCTGGCAGGATTCGGCTCTCTCTGAAGATGAACCCCTGACCTCCCAGGTCACTGTCACAGGAGGACCAGCGACCTTGCTGTTCAAAGATGGATCTCTCACTGAACCAGGGGCGTGGCGAGGACCAGGACTAGGTGTCTTTTCCTAAGATACATGCAATCTTTTCCAGTAAGCTGAGGAAAGAGGGGTGGTTTTATTTCTTGAAGCTTTGAGAGGGGGGACAGGCAAGAACACATAGGTACTGTCATGGGTTTTGTCTGAAGAAGGGCATTTTCTTTTTATGGGAGGGAAGAGAACTTTCTGTAAGAAAGTTTTAAGAGTATTTTAAGGGAATACATTTGAATAATTTGTATAAATAATTCTGTAAGAAGTTTTGGAGGTTGGTCAGAAAACTTCTATGAACAAAATTCACTGATGAAAAGTAGGGTTGGGGAGAGGAGGGATAGGGAGAGGAGAGGAGGGGAAGTCTTTGGGGCAGGTGCCTAAAATCAAACTATGTTCAGTTTCCAATGAACCCTGAAATTCAAGATTTCAAATTCATCCCTATAACCGCTCTACATGATATTTTAAGCCAAGAGTTACTTTTACCAACTAGAACAAACAATTCAATGTCTTTAGTAAGTCAATAAGAAGAAACATAACCCTTTGGAGGGGCTGCCCTCAAAAAAATATACACCAGTGGTTTTTGACCCCTTAGGGATTGAACAACTTTTTCACCGGGGACACTTAAGGCCATCAGAAAACAGATTATTTACAATATGATTCATAGTGGTAGTAAAGGGTCCAGCAATGAGAAGCTTGGGAATGATGGATACACAAACTGCTTGAACTCTACATTTGGAGAAACATCGGCTCTTACAACTGTGGGCCTTTGTCTAGAAGACAGTCCAGCAATTCTTCCTGTGGTGGCTCAAACATGCTTTGCCCGTGGGAAGTGGCACTATTATAAGATGTGTGTGGGGGCCCTTGTTAGAGGAAGTGCATCACTGTGGGGGTGGGCTCTCAGGCTCCCAAGCTCCGTCCAGTGTGAGGAGATTCAGTACTCTCCTCCCTGTGACTGGATCAAGATGTAGAACTCTCAGCTCCTCTAGTACCTTGTCCCCCAGGGTGCTGTCATGTTCCTGCCTAAATGACAATGGACTGAACCTCTGAACCTGTAAATAAGACTTGCCTTGGCCATGGTGTCTGTTCACAACAATGGTAACCATAAGACACTTCCCTTTCCCCACACATGATACATAAATGTAACTCACTCAGAAGAGCATGAGCCAGAAACTGGAGATAGAGGAACACTAGTTCGTGTCTTAAGCAGCTCATGTGAAATGACAGAGGAGTTTACAAGCACACTGGATGGACATCAAGGTTTTCTGGTGGAGGTGGGGCCTGAAGAATGTTTTGAGTGCTGGAACTCAAACCCAGGTTCTCTGGAAGAGCAGTCAGTGCTCTCAGCTGCTGAGCCCTCTCTCCAGCCCACTTGTTTTGAAAGGTGAGTAGAGAATTAAGCAATAGAGGGAAGAAATGTTGGGCACAGAGAGGCCCACAGACAAAACCTCAGAACAGGACAGAAGGAAGCCACTCACCCATTTCCACTTAGGCTGTTGTTTTACTTTCAGTCTTCAGGAAAAAGGTGGGGGGGGGAGTGTTGGGGGTCTTCTCAATGACATGGGAAGTTTTCAGACCATTTGATCACACGGTCCAATTTGAGTTCATCAAAACCAATCAACAGTGCTCTGATATAGTCTTCCAGACCAGCCCCAGTGACAAGTTACTTAACTCCTCTGAACCAGCTTTTCCGTGTACAAAACACGAACAGCTTCCATGTTTTAAAAGGTCCTTTAAGAGTCAAACAGTCCTTTGTAAGTAAGTGTTGCTTTCCTTGTAATTGTTCAGATGCCTCATGGAAGACTGCGTATCCAGTAACACGTGAAGTGGGTGTGGTCTTGCTCAGCCTCCATTAACGCGGCCCTTTCCCTATGATTGACTTCTGGACAAATGATACATTTCACTTTCCAAAATTAAAGTAAGCAGATTACTTGCAGTCTCAATTTTCAATCAAGAAGATGTCAAGAGGCTAGAAATGGCTCAGTGGTTAAGAGCACTGACTGCTCTTCTAGAGGTCCTAAGTTCAATTCCCAGCAGCCACATGGTGGCTCACAATTGTCTATCTTGGGATCCAATGTCCCTTTACTTGTGTGTATGTAATACACACAAAGCACCTCTTTCAAAGGAAACATGGACAAATCTTAAAGTTGCAGGTGGCAACTTTCATCTGTCCTTCCCATTCTTTTAGGTCTGAGGCCCACTGGATACAAGCACATATGTTACTTTGTGTTGTATATGACATGCTAGAACACAGGGCTCAGGGGACAATGATGCATGGAGAAGGTCTCTTGTATCCATACTTACTTTCTGACCACCTTGTAGAAAAAATACACCAGGATGGCTCGATGGGTAAAGGGCCTGTTGCTTTTGGTGAGAGATGTCCCTTATAGGCTCACATATATGAACACCTGGCCCCCAGTTGATGGCACTGTTTGGGAAGGTTAGAGGAACTACATCACTAGGGGAAGGCTTTTGGGCGGCTGTTCTTCCATCTTGAATTTGTAGTAGGTTTTGTTTTACATGGAATTGTCCCCTATTCCATTATGTCTTAAGCTGCCTGGAGAAAAAGAGTCAATCAGGAGTCTTGCCAGGTGCTCTATGACATCAGATACGTATGCCGTTTCTCAAATCCTTCTGTCTTTGCTCTATGTTCAGAGTGATCACCAGCTCTGCCAATGCCCATGTTGGAGGCTGCCAAAGAAACTTGGCTTTAGCAGTTATGCCCTCTCTACCTAGATGCTGGGGTCAAGAGGGTGGTGGTGGTGTACGTGCGTCCTAAGTTCAGTGTTTACAACTCAACCCAGTCTCCCGTGTTCTAAACCTGTACTTCGCCTGCCTGTCCTGGACCACAACCCACCCAATTACAGATATGTCTGGCTTAGCTACAAGTCTGAGATGGAAAAGAATTCACTGGCCCTGTCTGCCCGTCTATACACCACCAGGTCCTGTTGGATCTGCTTCCTAATGATGTCTCCAATCCTTTCCTCTCTGTTAGCACATGTGGTGCCTTTATTGCTCTGGCAGCCTCTTTAACTGTTCTCAATTCTTCCAATGCTGCCTGCCTCCAGTCCATTTTCTTCAGGACAGTCGGAAGAATAGCTTTAAATTGGAATCTGATTGTGTGCTCGAAATTCTCCAATGGCGTGCTGCTGCCCTTGGGCTACCGATTAAAGGTATCGGTCTGGCATTACCTCTTCCCAGCTGTTTTCAGATGGGCCTGGGCCTGTACTGGGACCAAATAACAGATCTTCTTTCCTTCACTTTCAATCGGATAACTGGTCTTGATCCCCAGGCTCTGAGCTGACAATGCTGTCTCTGACTCGGTGACATTCCATTTGCCTGTTGGGCATTCCATGGTCATTTGTCCGTTAGTTCCAGGATAGCATCATGCAGAGCTTTTGTCGAATTAAACAGTATGTCTGCATATTTATCACTTACACACTGGCCTATCCCCTTGCTTGTGTTGGGAGATCTAAATACTTCTAATAACATCTTTCTCTTTAAAGCTCCATCCTGCTTTTAATTCACTGGTCCTTGGCTCGTTCTCATCTCATCTTGGCTACTAGACACGTTCGCTCGGCCTTCAGCCTGTCTCGAATTTCTCATTTCACACACCATGTAGGTACACACGCCCTCCTACACCCAGGGCCTATATTACTGAACTTAATAACTTCTATTAGGCTCAAAATACTGCGATGGGAATTTACTGAGCACCAACTACTAAGTTTTAAAACTTTGTCAAGCTCAAAAATAATTTTAGGTATAGTAGAACACAGCTCCTATAGTTTATCTCTAGAAAAAGTACAACCTAGGAGAAACCAGGAAAGAGGATAACATTTAAAATATAAGTAAAGAAAATATCCAATAAAAAAGAGGAAAAGAAAAAGTACGATCTGATTATATAAAAAGAGGAAAAGCCCATTTGTTTGAAAGTGTGAAGTAAATGTGAGCATCCAGAATAACTATTTAGGGTCTATGTGCCGTGTTAGGGACACCATATTGGGTGACACTGATCATTTCGAGATAGGGTCCTATCAGTATAGTCCAGGCCGATCTGGAATTCACAATCCTCAAGAGCCTAGTTATAAATCTAGAAACATTGTTTATAATGATTTGTGATTTGACTTCCATAAATCTCAGGGACCAAAACCACAGAGGAAAGCTGAAGCTGCTGCTGTGATAACCGTAAGGCCAGCAAACACACACTACAGAGTACTGGCTTGTTCAGGTCAGGTGTCAGAGACAACGACCTGTACATTCATGGACAGTAAGACAGGATGAGGTCCCTGGAGGGGAACTGACCAAGATACAGAATTTAAATGAGGCATTTAATTCTTATTTTTTTGGCACCCTTAAATTCATAATTGTCAAGGAAATTTCTGTGAAACAGACTTAATGTTTGATGAAATGTGTGAGCGCATGTGACATACGAGCATCAGACTGGCAGCTGCCCTGTCTGGTCTTGGAAGTCACAATCCCTGTGTCCTTTCATGGGAAACATCTGTCCCTACAGTGGAGGAGACAGCCACATTCACAGCCCCGCCACACATTCATTCTTATAGTTACATCCTGAGACAGTTCTGAGCTACATGTTTGCTCTGATTACCACTCAGGAACTTCGGTGGCTTTTCGCAAAGTTTTCTTGTTTTCCTAGAATAAGATATGAGGTTCAGTTTGTTCAGGTGGCAAGTCAGGACTATGAATAAACCAACGCTATCATATGAAAGAGAATTAAACAGGCAGATCCAAGTGGGGATATATTAAGCCAAATTTAAGCTCCAGTTGTGGAGTTTAGCCTGTACTAGATGTCTGGTTTGCCTCGGGATAAATTCAGCTTCTCAGCTAATCGAAGGAGGAAAACTGCCTCAGGTGTGATAAAATTTACAAGAGAGTGCTGCTGAACAGTTCTTGTTAAAAAATATTAGCTTAAAGGCATTCTTATCGTCTTTAGGATGAAGACCGTATTTGCATTTCATTATCCGACCTCAAACTTTTATGAACTTGGATCAAATATTAGCTCAGCCAATTAAAATATTATTTTGGCTACGGGTGGCTATCAGTCCCATTCCGTTCAACTCGCTGGCTTTGGCAGGTAGTGCTTTGCAAGTGATATCAACTTTCAGAGAGTGTGTCTAGAAAGGAAGAAAGGTAACACTTAAGAGTATAGCATGTACCGAGCAGGCAAGGGGCCGCATTGAGAATAAGCGGTTGATTTTTAACATTTGTCTATATTATATCAAGTCTGGAAGACAAAAGATAGAGTCTTCTAGATTCTTCTACCCACACAATCAATACTCCTTCATAATTCAGCGTTTGACAGAAATCCCTTCCTTTGAAACACAAGTCTGTCTACAGGATGCCCTACTGTATGGATTGCCAGGAGCCACTGGCTGTCTCTGCCTCCCACACGAGGCTGCTCAAAGCCTCATCTGCAGCGGTTGCTCCCACAGGGAAGGGAGACCATGTCAGGCAGGATATGTGCAAAGATGACGGGAAAGGAGGAAGAAGCCACAGGACAAAGAGGTCCCCATGAGTCCAAAGAGTCTTTTTTAAAGAGGACAGTGACGAAAGAATGCATTCCACATTATGCAAACCAGGTGATAATTTTGTGCAACTTGTGAGCTGGGCCTCACTGCCAGGTATTGATTGTGTCAATAAGAAACATCCTGTCCAGGACAGTGAGGTACCAGAAAGACAGACGCAGCCTCCACGGTCCTCTGGGTCATGCCAAGCAACAGACCCCTGGGTGATGTACTTCTGTGTCAACATCTTTACAATGGGCTGTCTTCTGAGGTACCACAGAGACTGTGGTTGTCTCCAAGTGCAGGAGAGCCATACTTCCTACACCCTTTTCACATCAGCAGAAATAGGAAACCTAGTATGGTGTACTTGCTATTAAAAGAATACTTATCACTCAAAAAAAAAAAAAAAAAAAAAAAAAAAAAAAAAAAAAAAAAAAAGCCAAGATAAACCAAAGCAAGGAGTGATGGTGCATGCCTTACACCCTAGCATTTGGGAAGCAAGTTCAAAGCCAGCCTGGTCTCCACAGTGATTTATAATACAGCCTCTAGAGTCTCACAGTGAGATCCTGTCCCCATAAAAAGACCCTAATACACAACACAAAAACCCATGTAAGAACAGAATTATTGTCTTCAAACAGCTGCATGTTCTCTGTTGAACTTGGTGAGGGTCACCAGTTACAGTTGACCAATCTGAACCCTGCTATTTTAAATAGGTTTCAGTTTTGTTTTTGTTGGGAACATTCTGGGTTCTGAAGATCCTACTTGGGAGATATGAATTGAGCTTTAATGAGCAGAATTGGAAACATCAGGGAATTTAGAGATTCAATATGTCTGCTTCTGCCTAGGTATTTATTCAATATTAGCTTCCTGGGAAGTTTTTTAATTACTGCCAAAGTCTGGCCATCTATTTTATAACAATTTTTTATACTTCTACAACCCTGCCCTTATTGTTTCTTACAAAGAGACAACACAATAAATGATTGCGTCAGGAGGAGACTAGGGTATTTAATGTTGGACCTCATCCTCTACTCCCCGGTTTTTAAAATGTGCATGAATGTTTTTGCTTGTGTGCCTGTCTGTGCATGTGTGTGCAGTGCTCACAGAGGCCAGAAGGGGGTGTGTGATTCCTTGATACTGAAATTACAGGTTTGTGGGTGCAAGGAACCAAAGCCTTGCTCAACATTTACATAACTCTAGTACCCATTAGTCAGTACCCAGAAAGCGCTGGCTTGAGAGAGGTTGCAGAGACGATGGTTCTTTAATATTTATAATATACATTTAATATTTAAGTGTATATTTAGGTTTTGGCTGCCAAGTTGAAAAGTTCAGTTTTAGTGGAGTTTGCTTGGGATGCTCTATTTCCATTCCTTCTAAAGAGTAATGCCCGGCAATCTATATGATTCGGTAGTGGAAGGCCTGTGAGAACTATCATTATGAATGCAGACCTCTGCATCCAGGGTTTTGGTGGTTTGTGAAGCTAAAATAAAGCTGCCTTTTAAGACTTAGATGCACGTTTTACTTGTTATTATATCTTTTCCCTTAGCTTATTAAAATTCTGCTTGGTATGACAGAGGTTGAAAATAAGAAAAACACATTATCCAGAAAGCCAATACTTAGCTGGATTATTTGGCTCTAAGAATTAAGATAGGGTCTTTGGGGGTGGGGTGCTAAAAGGGGGAAAGAAAAAAAAAAAAAACTGGTCACCTAATAAGATCGTTAAGTCCAAATACTTATCTAGGTTTCGGACACAAGTTAAATTAATAATTCATTCATTTGCTCATGGATTTGTATTTCTCTGTGAAAGACAGAAAATCTATACCGCCAATCTGTCTCGTATTTGTGTAATCATACGGCGGAGATCTAATGGGGAAATCAGGCTGAGAACCCCCGGAGGCTTGCCTTCTGCCAGGGAAGTCATCCTCTTCTACAGTTTTAGAGGTGTAACTAGATTCTGCTGTGATGGTGATTATAATAAATTTTATATCTCATTATGTTTTTACAAGACTGCCTTTACAGCTGCTTTCTCATCTTTAAAAACAAAGCACCACCCATGACTACAAGCTTCGGTCTCGCAGCACAACATTAGTTATCCCTTCTCCCCGTGGTGCCGACTGTATTGAACAGCTGCCTCCATTAGCCCGCCCAGGTCCTGCCTAGGAACCTTACAGCCCTGGAAAGCTGGTAAAGTTTTAGCAGCCCAGACACTAGCCCCAGAGTGTCATCACTGAGCTCTTCAAGGTCCCCAGATGCTCACTCAGCTGAGGCTGCTACTGTGGAACCACGACTGTCTCATGGGATCTCGTGCTTAAGCCCAAATATTCTTCCCATGAGCTTCATGGGGGAATTGCCACCTATAATGCACATGTAACCAATAACACGGTCTATTCCAGGCCAAATCTGAGTGCAAAGGCCACCATTAAAGAGATAGAAAGTATTGTGCTTACAATCCATTTGCTAATGTTAACCTGGCAATGAGTATTTAACACCTCTTGATTTAATGCTTGAGATGGCATTGTTCTCTTCTAACACTGGTTAATGGCAAAGCTGGGTCTAGAGCGCTGCCCCACTACATTCTAAGCTCCTCGGTTCGCCATCTTTATCTGGCTTTGCATCACCACTTTTTGGTGTGAGCGGAGATGACTCGATAAATCATGGATCCTATTGGCGAAGCCCTGCCACCACTTGGTCCCAGAGTTAGACCTATAGCCCGTTCCAAGCCCAAACTATACCCCTCCAAGGGCAGGGGTACCTGAGAAGTCCAGAAGAGGGTGTCAGATTCCCTGGGGCTAGAGCTGCTGACAGTAGTGAGCTGTTTTGGGCACATTAAGGAGCTGGCAAGATGAAGTATCTTTTAACACTGCTGAAAGAGCCAGAAAGGCTCACACTGACAACACATTGTGTCATAAATATCCACTGCTTCTAAATCATCTGCCTGTGCTGGTGACCAACAAGAACTTCTCGAATGCTTAGCTGAAGCATCTAGAAGGTCCCTACTGATGAGATTTTTCTGCCTTCAAGTAGTGGGCAGTTGGGGGCTTACCAGTGGTATCCTTTCCCTGGGAGTGAACCTTTCTCCTTGTTGAGTGGGGATGAACTAGGGTTAGTGATTACATCACAGTCAACTGAACACAGCTACAGGTTACTGATCAGGCTGCCTGAAGCATTTGCCTGCAGGGCTAGGTACAGTCAGAGGGGGGTGCGTGGCACAGACCTGATCCTTACCCAACTGTGTCCAGGACGAGGGCAGCTGCCAGTGAGTGGGAAGTCCAGAACAGGAAATAACACCAGCTGTGGGGCTGGCAACAGACACTTCCACACAAGCACACTGACTAACACATGCGTAGCGTCAGCACACCAGACACGAACCTGAAAGGGATTCAGACTGAGGATCTGGAAGTCGCTTTTGGAGACTGAGGCTCAAAAGTAAAAAGAACATTTGTGAGACAGGAAAAGACCTGAGGCCATTTCTTAGATAAGATACTCATTTAAGAACTTGACTAGATCACAGAATAACATTTATGTGGATGTAACCAAAGAAATGTGGACCTGAGTCTCTTAGTTCTGTTTTTCCCTAATTGGGAAGAAAATTAAAATCTTATGTGAGTAATTAAAGAAACCATAAGCAGAGCTGCCTTTGCTTGGTGCAGGTTTGGTCAGCTACAAACCTACTGTTCCTTCCTTCCATCCTAATTCACTCATTCATGATTGCTCAATTCTTAATACACTCTGCATAAGATGTCTTTCAATGATCTGTGTTTAAAACCTGCTAAACACCTACTTCATAATGCATATACATATATGCATATAAACATACATAAATCATATCTATACATATATATGAATGAATGTATGTCTGAATGTATGAATGAATGTATGTGTGTATGTATATATATGTAGGTATGTATGAATGAATGAATGAATGAAAGAAAGAATGTCTGTTAGGGAGCCAGGTGGGTTGGTGGCGCAGCTGCTGTCACTCTGGATTTCCCCATCAGTGTGACCCCACAGAGCTCAGAAGGGCCATCCTGGAAAGTCCCTGCAGTCTCTGGCATCCTGCTCCGTCCCTGCTGGAGTCTGCACCCTCTGACCTTGGCAAGGAACTGGGTGAAGCCATAGCAACCACTCCTGGGCAGCGGTGGGAAGCTCTCCCTTTAACCCAGCTCAGCCTCGATCCCCAGGCTGCAGCTTCACTGGGAGCCTCCGTGCCATCCAGGGCAGACAGAAACTCATTAAGCACCTGAGTGGTGCTCACACACCTTTCCCACCACAGTTAGAATGAACATTTTAAGTAAAGTGCAGGTTTATTAAGTAGGGGGAGGGAGTTGTTGGAGAGATGGCTCAGAAATGGCATTTATGGCCCCCAGAACCCTCAGCAAGTGGCTCAAGGCTACCTGCTACTCCAACTGCAGGGACTCTGATACCTTCTTTTGGCCTCTACAGGAACTTGTATGACATGCACACACAGAGACACACAAACATAAATATTGTGTAAAAAAAAAAAGTTTGAGTTACTAGACTAATAGTAGGCCAGTTGGAGTGGCAAGCTGCTGTAATTCTAAAGGGAAAAAAAGTAGCAGAGAGAGGAGGGGAGGGGAGGGGAGGGGAGGGGAGGGGAGAGAGAGACAGACAGACAGAGAGACAGAAACAGAAGAGTGAGTGTGCACTTATAGAACATAGAAGTTAATGGTCAAGTGCTTGCCTAGTTGTCTAAGTCCGTAAGGTTCCAGGTCTATTACTGGGAATAGACAATTTAATCTTGCTGATGTCACCACTGCTTAACTAATTTAGGTAAGGAAAAGCTTCTTCCCAGAAGTGGGTGCAAAAGAAGGGTGGGAATCGCACTGCTGGCTTCCCAGGATCCTCAGTTATAACCATCGAGGGCCAGCACAAGAAACCTTTGCACGAGCATAGTGCTGAGCTATGGCACCGTTACAATGTCAAAGGGGATGCAAAAGCTGCTTGGCAATTCTGGTTGTTTAAAACACACACACACACACAAACACTCACTCACGGGGCAGGGGTGGGCGAGGGAGGGAGCACTCCCCAGGAACAGAGAAGACTATGAAAGAAAACGGGCTATCTGAGCAGTTCTTTGCTGACATGATTCCTCTCACCCCCTGAAGACAAAACAAACAGAGAAATCAAACCATTTGTTTAGATTCATCAATATTTCAAAATGGCCCTTTGGGGGAGATTGATTTAGTCCTCAAGGTCTAAGTTTGCGTATTAGGTTTTATATCTTTAGATGTTGTTGAGATATTTCAAAAAGTATTTTATAGTTTAAGATTCTTTTTTGTTGTCTTGTTTTTTTCTGAGACAGGGCTTCTCTCTGTAGCCCTGGCTGACCTGGAACTTGCTCTGTAGATCAGGCTGGCCTCAAACTTGGAGATTTGCCTGTCTCTGCCTCCCAAGTGCTGGGATTGAAGGCATGAGCCACCATCACCTTAATTTTTAAAGCACAGATATGCCCTCTCACTAAGAGAGAGAGAGAGAGAGAGAGAGAGAGAGAGAGAGTGTGTGTGTGTATGTATGTATGTATGTATGTATGTATGTATGTATGTATGTATGTGTATATATATATATATATATATATATATATATATATATTCTCAAGATGAAAATCCACTGGTTTGGATGGTAACCATGACAGATGAAATCCACTTACATGGACTGTTAACTCTAACTGATGGGTGAACCCTGAAGACCTACAGGATTGGAAGCATCCACTGTGCATGTTTTGACATTTATGGGTTTGATGCTTTCAAAGGGATCAGAACCAGGACTCCTTACAGGTTGCTCTGCCAGTCTCCTGTGAGTGTGACCCGAATTAAGGCGGAAGTTCTTCTGGAGAATGACAGGCCCTTTGACAGCCCCCAGAGGACCTGTATGTGTGCATTTTGTTCTCTGGCTGCCTTGAATGACATGTTCTATCTGAGAGTTAAATGTGATCTAAAGACAACGTTTTTGTTGCATTTAAACCCCACACCCTTTTCTTTTGCTAACACACATTCTGAAAGAGAAGGAAACTTTTGGTTAGGACCAGGGCAACTCAGCTCTGTAGTTCTCCAAAGCCCGCCCAGTCTGTCCCCAGTGTTGAACATGTTAATAGGCAACTGTCACTATCCTAGTCCTTGTTCCTGCTGCCTGGATGCCCTGAGACAGTTACCAAACAGAACACACGGCAGCAGCTGACCTTTGTGCTCACTTTGCAATGCTTGCTTTCCTTTGATAAAAGGGCTACACCTCTGTTCATTCCCTTCATAGAATTTTAGGCTTCCATTTGGACAACGTACGTGTGTGTGTGTGTGTGTGTGTGTGTGTGTGTGTGTGTGTGTGTGTGTGTGTGAAGCCATTATTTATAAAACCTGAATGCTTATAGAACTCTCTAGGTTGATCTTTCTCATTCAATCTGGAGGAAAAAAAAAATAGTACTGCTCAACCTCCTTCCACTGGTGAGTATCTAACAAGGTATGCTTTCGAAGCACAGGGCTCTTGACTTGATGTACACAGTAATGAAAGCTAGCTATTGATTTTTCTGTAGCTGCTTGTAACTATTATAGTTGATACATCAATAGAAAAGGAAAGCACAATGTTTCACGGGAGGCAGAAAATCGCAGAATACATGGTGCTCTGACAGTAAATCATGGTATAATCCCAAGAATTGATAGATGGTTCCTGCTAACTTGAAACCCGGGGCTTTCTCTGAAAAGACCGTCCTATTATAGCCCGATACTTCCTACCCGACTGCCGGTCCACAATGGCGCAAAAGGACGCAAGACAATGTTTCATCTGACAAAGCTTTTTCTTTTCCTAAGGGCGGGTGGGGCAGGCTGAGTGGGAATCCACGGGCTGGTGAGCAGTCAAGGGGCCATTTTCCTCTCTCAATTCCTAGAACTGAGATGCTGCAGACTAATTCCTCCAAGAAAGCTTCTAGGCTAATTTCTGAGAATGGCCAACAATATTGCGAACAAGCAAGAAAACAAACAGACAGAGGTTTGCTTCATCCCTAATGTGCAAGGGAGGTAGATAAAACAGATTAAAGGAACAGAAAGAAATTCTCAGCTTCTGCCTTCAAAAAAGGTACCAAGCACTGCATCTCAATATAAATTAATAGGGCGGGGGGGGGGGGACTTTTGGGGCATGAGGAAGGCCTGTGTTTTCTGACAGGCTTTAGAGAGATTGTGATCCTCTCCCCTACTGCCCACACACCACTCCCAAATCTTTGTCGCCATTCATATACACACAGCTTAATGTTAAAACACCCAGACCTGCGTGCTGGCTTCAGTGGTTAAGCCATCTGACTTGCATCTTGTAAACAGCCCATTAATTACGAAAGCTCAGAGCATCGCCTGAAGCTTCCCCATCCCCTGTATTAATTATTTAGCAAGGAGTCATATTTTTTTAAGTGGTGCTGATAACCATCTGAGACGTTTGACTGTGATAGCATGGGGCATTAAATATGGATGACGCTCGCTGGGGTCTAAGAGTTGCTTGTCTCTACACCAGGTTGATGACATAGGACCAGAACAGGGATGGCGCCTCCCATTAACTCCTCTGTGCACAGATATTGGTTTGTTTCTTCTAGCAGGCATCCACCAAAGGGAGGCAGAAGAGGGTTTGGAGGTTTCAAGTGAGCCTCGGTTGGTTTCCTAACCAATCTTGAGACTGAATGAAAAAGGAGGGGGTGAGGAGACAGGGGTGGGGAAAAGAGGGGGATGGCAATGTATCTTTCAAACTCTGTTAGTGGTCTACTCAATCCCCATTCACTCATCCACCGGCCATCTATAGGCTGTGTGGACTCCTACGGTGCACTCATTTAGGGCATTAAGTGACAGACACATTCATAGAATAACTTTGATAGAGTGGGTGCTACATGATGCTCAATTGGAAGGGGAGGGGAAGAGCCCTTCAAGGAAATAAAAGTGTCTGTGAAGAAGCAACATGTGGGCGATGGCCAGGAGCTCACAATGTGGAAACGCAGGCTGAGATTCCACAGGGGTAGCCATCAGTACCAAACTGTGGTGGGCTCTGTGCTGCTCCATGCGGGGCATCTCTGTCCACAGGAGCTCCAGGATGTGTGCTCTTGGCACGTAATTTAACTGGGTCTTGACTTTGCTGAGAGCTGCCAGGGTGCTGCGAACAGGGCTCCCTCTCCTCCTCTACTTTGGTGTGTGTTAAGTGTGAACACACAGATGTGACAACAGCTGTTGGGTGCTTTCAAGCAGCCACGAGTCCAATGTCTGACAGGCTCGTATCTGGGTCACGAGCACAATGTAAAGAAGTGTTTTTTTTTTTAATTATATTTTTTGTATTATATGTTTACATATGTATCTCATCTAATATAAGAGTCCTGCCATAGTGGACCACAGGTGCAAATTCTGGACACAGCTCATTGCTGATCTTTGGGACAGCATGGGGAGGATGTCCCTAGTATCCCATCCATGGCTGCATCTGACCCTGTTCTCCCGTAATCCCTCCTGAGATGGGCTGGAAATACTCAGCGTTAGTATAGCTGCAGACAACAATCAACTGTCACGATTATTCGCTGAGTCACTGAAATAGACAAGGGAAGATCATCCACAAGGAGGCTCATCTTAACAAACTAGTTTGTTTTGTTTGTTTTTGAGAAGGGTCCCACCACATAACCCAGGGTGACCGAGAGCTCAAGATCCTCCCGCTTCAGCCTTCTAAGCTGTGGCACCCCAGGGTCACCAGGGCTACCATGCCTGACTTGTGGCTTTAAAAACAAAAAGCAAGCAAGCAAACAAACAAACAAAAAAACAAAAAAAAAAACCCTCCTCTGGCTCCCTGGGCATCTCCATGCATTCTCTAGTCAACAGTAAACCTCCCTTCTCTCCCCTCCCCCCCTTGTTTGGACGACCATGACAATTAACTACTTAGTTACCAATTTTGTTTCTCGTAGTCAATTGTGTATTGGGACGCCTTACTCAGTATTCAACAGCTGCTTTACTAACGAGTTACTATATATTATATATAGCCATTATAAGCTTGTTATAGAACAGCCAATCCTCTTAAAATAATTATTAGAAGGATTGTCAGTTGTCTGGACATGTGCGTCTGTCTGTCTGTGAGTGTGTGCATGTGAATATAGGCACTTGGACCACAGGCAGCGGATGTGCTGCTGGAGTTACGGCGTGAACTGTGCAGTGTGGATGCTGGACAGAACTCAGACTCCCAGCAAGAGCAGTACAGATCCTCCTAATCACCAAACCATCGCTGTCAAGGACTGAGAATATTGAGAGATTGGCTGACTCATTTTGAGAGATTTCAGCCCGAGCTGGCCCTCTAGTCTAGAAACTAAGAACCCCAGAGACCTGAAGACTGACCAGGAGACTGGCCATTCGTGATTTGTACACGGTCTCATCTAATATTTATTTTCAACTTACGCATTTTATGTTTAATGACCACAAATACCCTTTCTTGTTAGTTGAAGAGTTTAAACATGCCTTAGGTTGCCTGAGAAAGGTCCAGAGGTAAAGGTACTTGGTTTGACTGGTGCCTTTTGGATGGCTTTCGGTGACGGCTATTTAAAAAAAAAAGGCACAGCTGCTACCTCAGTGAAAAACAGCCCTGTAACCACGTCCTTAGCCGGACTCCTCCAGCGGTCACAGCTAAGATAGCAGAGCAGCAGGCTCAGACATGTCAGCTGCCTCAGGAGACTCTTTATAAACCAAAGCGAAACACAAAGAAGGTTACTGGTTGAACATGCAGCCCAGAGATTGCTTTATCGGCATGCACATGGCCTTGCCTGGACTCCAGTGTGCCTGTGTATGTATACGTTAAAACTGTATGAATCTCTTAGCGAGTGCTTAGTAAATTCGTTAATCTTTAATAATCTGGTACACTGCATGTAGTGATCTTTCATATTCACTTGTGTGTGTTTGCACATGTGTGCCTGCACACAGGAAGGCATGATGTGGAAGTCAGAGGATAATTTTTCTCTCCATCACGTGTGTCCCAGGGTTTGAACTCATGTTATCTATCAGGCTTGGCGGCAAGCATCTTTATTGGCTAACAATTTTTTATAAGTAAACATTGTGAAAACTGAAGTTATATTTGGCAATGAATCTCTGGTAACTATGGATAATTTATGTAGTTTACTTAGTATAAATTATCTCATAAACGTATCTCTTGTAAAGTTTAAACCTCTTGGGTTCCTAAATGTTCGAAAGCAAAGAAGACATCTCTATGGCAGCCTGAGACCGCAATTCTTCCAGATGCCTTTACTGGGACAGCAAAGCACTGAGAAAGCTACAGATGAGGACTTCTGTGGACAGGTGCTCGATTTTTCAAAAGGATCCTCAAAATCACACTTGTTTATGTATACGAATACAAAGACATTTTTGTAATTTAGTATATAGGAAAGAATGGACCATCTGCTTCGGGCTTCCCTGAGAAGCTCCTGAAACTACAGACATGATCTGCATGTTCTGGCTTAGTTGTGGGCATGATTAACTAAACCTTTCCCCCTTCGTTGATTCCTAAGGACCAATGATGCAGGGGATTTGGTGACTTATCGTATAAGTTCAGATTTCTGGGCTCTACCCACTGACATTCCTGTTTAGTGGGCCCAAGTCCCAGAAATCTGGGTTCCTCATGAAGACTGGGAAGGCCAACATGGACAGATCCTGAGACAATGGTCTGAGGGACTATCATGTTAGCTGGGGCAACAGAAATTTCTCAAAGGCCTGGGAATGTGAACGGTATGGCATTTCTAGAAGACAGAACAGAAATCAACTCCAAGGTTTAAAGACTTGGCAGAAGTTACTCAGATGGTTGGGTTGGTTAGGGTCGGTGTGCTGACACATTTATTTCACAGACTGAATAGGAAGATAGCTTGCCAAAGCACAGATCGACCTTTCTCTGTAGGAACTGCACAGTGAGAAGGTGGGATGGGGAATGTCATGGGAGAGAGCTGAGAGAAGCCTCTAAGAAAGAAATCATCTGTCCTTGCAGAGAATGTGAGCTCAGTTCCCAGTGCCTGCACCAGGTGGCTTTTATCTACAAATCGAGGTGCACGGCGAGCCTAAGCCTGTCCTCCGTAGGTATCTGCATTCAGATGCACATACCACCCAACAGATACACTTGCTAAAAAAACATATGTACAACTATCATTTAATCACAGTCAGAGTCTACCACAAAAATGCATTAAGATGATCAGAATGGTGGAAGTGAATGAAACACTTGACAAATACAATGTTACACAAGCCAAACTTCCAATATCTAACTAAATACCACATTACAGGACACGCACCTCATAACTTACATTCCAGAAATGAAACCATGCCCAACCTGGCATTTGCTTATAAATTGAAAGCCCATTGCTTGAGAAACCATTGATTCTTAAAAGCCCCAAAGAGCAGAATAGAGACATAAAATATCTGGAGGTGAGTACAGGCCCACAAAAGAGGGCCACTCGAGTTGTGGGCCACACAGGCTCTGGCATAGACTCTTGTGTGAGTAGCGCCCCCTACAGTGCAGGAGAATGACAGCCATGCCCTTCTGGACTCTGAAGACCGCAGTCTCCGCAGATGCAATATTATGCCAAGAGGCAACTTTCAAAGCCCAATTCTTTCCGTAAAAATGTAACAGATCAAGAGAATGGTCAGCTGAAGAATCTTATCTAAAGTGAGAACAAACTAATAAAAAATGGGATCTATTGAAATAGGAGGCAAAAAGATAGGAGAGGTGCAAATCTTCAACGACAACAATGTGTTCTCTTCTTTCCTTTCTATAGAAGCAAAACTTTCAGACTAATTCCCGAGACAGTGGGATTGTTATTATAGGAGGTAGAACTAGTTTTACAACTCCAAGCCAACATTATTTAGCCAACAACATAATACAAGCAATATGGGAGAAGACAAATATGCATTCACCTTCGGAGTATTAGAAGTCCAAATCAAGGTCTAGAGGAGTTATTTTAGGTAAAAAGGGAACTGGGTAGATATAAAAATATTCAGTGTATGGATATTAACTAATAAGAAGATGGCAAGGAAAGGCACTGAAGTGTAAGAATAAACTATAAGAAGTCGCTAGAAAATTGTGTGGAGAACATGACACAGCTTCCCCGAAGGAGAACCATGTTCACGAATGACAGGATTTCAGTTCGGTGAGGTTAGTCACTTTTCCCAAACCAATTCCTAAACACAAGTAAATTCCAACCAAAAACTCAACCTTAGTTGATTGAGAAATAACCACCCAAACCTACAATTTATGTGTAACAGTGAAAGTCCAAGACCACTTTTGAAATGAGATCAATGAACCTGTTTTTAAGATTCATTCTAGGGAGCCAGGCATACTGGCACACACTTTTAATCACAGTACAGAGGAGGCAGAGCCAGAGGGGTTCTGTGAGTTCAAGCCCAGCCTGGACTGCATAGTATATTCTAAGACAGCCAAAGCTAGAGAAAGAGAAACAGAAAGGTTTCTATAGGATTTAAAACACACAGAAATTTACTTTGAAATAACAGAAAAGGTCAATGACACAATATAAAAAAATTGAGAAAGAGACCCATGTGCATGTACACAAGACAGACACACACAATTTTGACACAACATTAATAACCAAGAAAGTAACATATTTATAAGTAGAATTGGGACAATTAGCTATCTATAAGAAAAATAAGATAAAATCTCATGCACTACACACACACACACACACAGATAGTCTGAACATTATAATGGTATAATATGAAAACATACATCTTTATTTTGACTGTAGTGTTCCTATATTTTCAAAGTATATTATAGAAAATCCATTCCCAATGATTGGTAAACACTCTTTTACTTAAAAAAAAAGTAACAAAAATTTAACTATGTGGTTATTAGAAGATATAATGGGGAAGGATTGGATTGTAATAAATGAATTATCGTAACACACAGACACTGGAGGATTTCCTAATGAAAAAACATACAGCAAGGATTGAACAGGATAATACTGATACCCATGGCTACTTCTGAGAAAGAAATAGAATTTATCCATCCAGTCATCCTTAGAGAGGGGGCCCTGTGACTGAGTAAGGAAAGCATTTCCCAAACGGGCTAACGACACAAGCAGACAGTTCAGAAAAACAGGCAGAAAGGTGTCCAAAGCCATTGATAATCGCAAGTACAAACTTTAAAATGACAACTAATAAACTATGATAATTAGGAGTGGTGATTTTGACGTGAGGTAATAGGAGCTCTTACTTTGTGTTAGAATCTGGCACAGCCAAGTTGAATGGAATGAAAGTCACTGCCCATTAATATATAGCATAAGACATGGAAAGGAACAGTTCCTTACATTTCATAAATAGCCATGAATTGGAGAGTCACCAAATTATGCCATTTGCCATATAATGGAACAAGGTGAGAGGTGGCGATGGTGGTGGCCCAGGATTTCCCTAGCATTCCAAAGATTCTCAAATCAAACAGAAATCTGGAAAATAAACTCTGGAGCAAAGAGAGCAAACCAAGATGTTTTTAAATGCTAAACGCAGTCTTCTTTTGTAAGAGAGGAATAGCGGCTGCAGCTCCCTCATGGAGAGAGGAATTTCCTTAAAGTTATAATTAGAAACAATACTGTTACAGTACTCAGGGGCCCCAGGTCCCTGATATGCACTGCCCTGGCCCGGTGCCAGCACACGTGGGTATTCCATTTATCTCGAAATTCTTTGTGGCCAACAACAACAGCCTATTTTTTCTTAATTTTAGGAGAGATCGCTAATTGCTAAAACTCTTTCCTGTCTTTCTTTTATTTTTCCGGTTCTTCAAAGTTTTTGATCAAGAGCAACAACTGACCCTCCTGCTCGTCATAAAATATTCGTTAAGATGTGAGCAGAGGCAGGTGGCCAGCAAAAAACATCCTTGCCCTGTATCTGCAGTGCTTCTGACAAACTGGCAAGTCCATTCTCTAGAAAGGTGCCAGGCGAGCTGCAGGGGAAAGGCAAGTAGCTGGCCGTTTAACAGGGGTAGGGTCTATACTCAAGGAGGTCTAGCAGATGTGATTTCCTCCGGCCTCCTGACTGGTCTGCTTTAGAATGAATTACTATCGTCCTAATTGACAAATGTTGAGATTGCCCTTATAGTTTCCCTAATCAATTAGCCAGACAAAGTTGGGAGTTGTGCGGAAATCTGGCCTTTGGTGTCTAAAGTGTGCAGAGCTCAGTTCTGCTACTTACTACCCGGGCAATTTTGATGTGGCTGGATATCCCTGCTCTCAGGGAATAATATCGGAAAAATAGCGCATGAGCTATTAACTTGCAGGGATGCTCAGAAACAATGCGTGCAGACTGCACTGTCCACAGTTGATGGTGAGATGGGCAATTGTAAATGAACTCGCCAACTACGCGAGCATTGCTTCCTAATGGGAGTGCCATTCTACGAATGATGCTGGATGCTCAAAATACAGAGTGAAAGCCAAGCTGGTACTCAGCTACGGGACACACTTAACGGTTACAATAGAAAATGATGAATGGAGCGTTGTTGAAGAAGCAACACAAAACCAGAGGGCGAAATGAACGGGGGATGAAGCTTACACCCACAGTGCCAGCAGAGGTTCAGGAGTCAGAAATTTGATAGCTAAGGAAGCTGTCACTCAGGACCAAGCGCAGTGTCACAGGGAGGATGGTCAGCCCCACTTCTCTGTGTCCCAGGTGCTTGGCTTCTAGATGGTAGGACCAAGACCTCAGATTTTTGAAGTTCATCAACAATAAAACTATCTCTAAACACAGGTTTGCGTGTTTGTTGATCTAAGGATTAGCAGGCCCCGTGCAGCGGGTGAAACCCAACTATGCCTGGCTCACAAATTCATGCTCTACCCTACGCCTTACTGCCAGTCTGCATGGTCCCTTGACGCTGAGGCCAGTGATATGGATAAAAGGGAAATACCTGGTGTCATATTTGAAAGCTACTGCACACAGTACCGCTGGAGAAGAAAGCATGCTGGTTTAGGGTTTCCAAAGAACAAAGGTAAGCTCTCTAACAGGCTTTGTTTCCCAAACTGCAACAGCTCCCTTATTGACGATAAGCTATCTAGGGACTTTATTTCTTAATAACTCGGACTTTCTCTATGAAACCTTCATATCTTGGGTGTTTGAGACCAGAACGTTCCATTTAACTCGTCTTCGGGGCTATGCACCAGCAGATCTAAAGAACGGTAGCCAACTTAGGTAGCTTTGAAAGGACATTTACATTTGTGGAAAACAGAAGG
Source organism: Micromys minutus (assembly GCF_963924665.1). Classification (NCBI taxonomy): domain Eukaryota; kingdom Metazoa; phylum Chordata; class Mammalia; order Rodentia; family Muridae; genus Micromys; species Micromys minutus. The sequence goes on from NC_137975.1 coordinate 27,851,131, forward strand.
GCCACACTGAAGAACTACAGCTCCCAGCATCCTCCAGGGGACAGGTGTAGGATCAGGATGCTTCTCTGCTGGCCCTCCATCATGGAGGATCTGCACCAACGTGGGACTCTGTCTTTAGACTTTAGTTTGCTTTGAGGGAGTATGGTAGCTGGATTAAAAAGGAAATGGCTGTCTTCACAAGGTCCTGAGTTCAAATCCCACACGGCTCAAAAACATCTGTAATGAGATCCAATGCCCTCTTCTGGTGTGTCCAAAGATAGTACTACAGTGTACTAATGCATGAAATTAAAAAAATGGCTGAAGTTGGCATCTTCTGACAAATTTCAGAATATAAAACAATTAGGGGATGAAGAAATGGCTCAGCGGTTAAGAGCACTGGTTACTCTACCAGAGGTCCTGAGTTCAATTCCCAGCACCCACATGGTGGCTCACTCCTTGTCTTTAACAGGGCTTCTGACATCCTCACATAGATATGAATGCAGGCAAAACACCAATGAACACAAAATAACACATTTAAAAAAGTTAGAATAAAAGCCTTCAGTTTAGTGCATGGAACTGGTTAAAATGGGGGCCTGAAGTTTGTTTAAAAAAAAAACAGTTACATTAGCACAAGAGAGCTTTTCCCCCTCTGTGTACAGAAGGTTGGTTACTTCTAGCAAGAAGGAGACTTTTTATAATAAGCAGCTGTTAGGTACAGTATACAGACTATTCGTTAACGGGAAGACAGACAAATTTATAAATAATCTGGATTGACACAATTTCTGGACATTTTGCTAAGTTCTTCATAAGTGGTGTTTAATCTTCACGATGCTTTATATAGATCTTGATTGTTTTGAACTTATAGATATGAACACTGAGACTATATCAGATAGAAGCCAAATTTAAGCATGCAGATCTTACCACCAGGTCACACCATCCTCCTAGTAAGAAATTATGGATGCCTCCCTTTCTACCTGCCTCCCTGGTGGCCACATCACAGGGCTTTCTTATGTGTGACAGACAGTGATAACAGCCCACATGCAGTCCAGGGTCTAGCCTGGACCTTAGCCTCCTGGATGAACGGTATTGACGGTTTATAAAATAACATGTTATGTGATAGGCAAAGTTTCCTAAACAGAAAGGTGGCTCCAGAGGCTGAAGGGAAGTGGGAGCTGCACCTTCGTGGGGACAGAGAGGAGACAGATGGCTATAGAACACTACCTTCCACCTGTGCGCTCACAATGGTTAGGAATTCTGATGCTCTATGTGTTACACTACAGTTAGAAATGAAAACAAGCCTAGTAGGCTGTAGGTCAGAGACAGTACGAGGCTCTCACCCCTCAGAGACTTGCCGGCACGTGGGAGAGGAGGCTTCTAGTAACAAGCAGCTGTCCTTGTCCTTTGTCTTTGTCATGCCAAAAGCACATGTTTCTCAAACCCCATTGGGTAGAGAAAGGAAGGTCAGATTCTGAGACCTTGTCTTGAAAGAAAAAGAAAAATAACTTCCTAGAAGGTTAAATTAAAATAAAAAGAAGCTGTGATCATACAAACCACAAGAAGGAAGATGGAAAGAGTGTGTACTTAAAATAGAGGCATTAGTGATACTAGCATGAGAATTGTTTGTTTTAGGAAAAAATATCAGGACGGGTTACCTCAGATGAGCTACCGATGCTTCTGCAAATAAAAAATACAGGACAAAAACAACACACTGCTGAACTGCATTCACTGATTCTTGGTTAGGCAGCGCTGCCCCAATCTGAGCTCAGCACTGGCCCACACAGAAAACACATGCTTCCTCGTGGTTTCAGCCAAGCTAGGATAATCCAAGTGCAAATGAACAGGGGAGAAATGATAGTTGTTTTACAAAGACCAAGTCCCACAGCTGGGTTCAAATGCAACAAACATTAATTCTGTAGCATGCGTGCTGCTAGGACAGGCATTCTGTCCTCTCAGAAGGTGTACCCATCACAATGACATCTGTAGATAACCAGTGTAACCTGGGTTCTACACAAGAGCACCATTTCCCTAAGTGCTGAAGTCTACTCTGTGCATCTGCCCTACGGTGGAGTTTGCTGTCAATCTTGACTCTACCCAGTTCAGGTCCAATAACCCCTTGTCAGCCTCAGTTTCCTATGGCAGCATCGCAGGTCTGTTAAGTCAGAAGTTCTAAGCTGATGTTCTAGAATTCCACCTTTCCTGAGCTGAGGCAGATGTGCAAAATCTGGGTGGCTCAGGTTAGCATTAGAAACCTTTTGGTGAACTTCCGAGGGTGGGTGCTCACCAACAGAGGATGGCTGGACATAGGGTGTGTGGTGGGTGAGACATGCCTTGGTTCGGGGGAGACACTGACCAGAAAGGGGCAAAGAAGAGGGAGTAGAGCTGGTAACACAGGCATGGACTTAGAACTGTTTGCGTGCTCCATCACACCTTATTTGGAAGGGTGTCCCCAAGATCTGGAGAGTAGGTCTGTGTCATGTGACGCAGCTGTCTCTAGAAATGCCATGTGCTGCCACATCCGTGGTTGTTTTATGCATTGTGCGAATTTCAATTTTCAAAATAATGAAATGTCTTACTTTCCCAGTTCGTCTTTGCATCCTGGGTTGTACGGATCTGTTTGGAACTTAACCCCTCCTATCTAAACATTGCCAGGACACAAGGTTGGACTCATCTAAGTAAACCAAGGGGACTCTTTAATAAATGGCTCAAAAGTAAGCCACTGGTTTGCCCCCTTCTAGACCCAAGGGGCTTGGGTCTGGAGCTCACTGTTGTGCTGGATCTGGTATGACCCTGATGCCACTTCCTGTGAGGTATGAACAGCACAGTTGGCATGACAAAGCAGGGAGAGAAGCCAGCGGAGCAAAGTGCCTTCTCTCTCTATTTGCTAGTTAGTCTCAATCTGCTGTGCCAAGTCTGTGGAAAAAAAAATCATCTCACTAAACAGCAGTAGTTAGCAAAATGACAGCATTGCATTAGCAACGAACATATGATAAATCTTGTAAGCACAATCTACTCAGAAATATGCTGAAATGAATGCTGTTTGGGCAATTATATTCCAGTGCCAACAGATAACAAATGATAATCACTTCTCCAGTGGTGGTAAATACATATTGATTAACTTCAAACTTAGAACTCCAAAATGAATTATATCTGGTCATGGCTAAACTGCTTTGCTCACTGAGCAGGGAAGGGAAAAAAAACACACACACAAAAATCACGCACACACAAAACCTATTATACTACATTTAATTAAGCCGAGCATCAGTTTTATACACCATTATTCGCCTCTGCCAAATCTCTATGGTATAAATATTGAACCATGGCATCTCGTGAATGCTAATCAATCCGTTCTGAATTTCAAATGATTACATAAATTTTGGGAAGTGCTTTATGCGCCGGCCTTCTCTTCAGCTGCAGACACCTCAGCATAGGACAGCATGAAGATGGGTGCGGCCATCTGACAAGTATCTAGTGAGTTACTCAGAGTATCTCAGATGAAAGGGTAAAAGCTGGGCCTGCATGCTAATTGTACAGTGAACCTTGGGACAGTTCCTTGGCTTCTCTGACTTCACCATCAACAACTTAAGCAATGTGTGAGGGAGAGACGTGAGATGAATACTCAGCATCCCTGGACTCGGTAGAACAGTCATCAATGGCGGGCATTTGGACTGTGATGGGATTTAGAGAAGGCCTTCATTCAGCAAACACCAGGCCAGCCTCAGAAAGGGCAGCAACCTACCATAGAATGGTGAGATTAAAGACCTGTTGACAGGTTTCACAGAACACACAGCTTATCTTGATACTTAGCCATCTTCCTGGGGTTTTCAATCCATTTCAAAATGAGTATGTGTGAGTGAATTACTTCTCTATTTCTACCATGTGCGTCTTGGGGTCCTGTGCCACCAGTCTTGGTGGCAGTTACTGTTAGTCGATTAACCATCATGCTGGACACCTTTGGACATTCTTTTACACCACTTCTGGGGCAAAACCTCAACGAAGAATGAGAACAGGCCTAAGCTTGCCCTTTCAAGATCCACCTTTCCAGCAAATGGTCCCTTACTTTTAGATTAAAAAAAAAATTGTGTGTGTGTGTGTGTGTGTGTGTGTGTGTGTGTTTGTGTGTGTGTGTGTGTGTAAAAGACTCACCACCTGGGACTTAGTATTGCAAGAAAAGCAAAGTGGGGAGATTTGTTCTTTCTTCTGCTTTTGTTGCTCACCTTACTTACATATGATGGGAACACTTGGCTTCACAACAACAAAGAAACAAACACAACAATGTGGGACCTCTTCTGGAGAGGTCTACAAGAGAGATCTACCCTTTCTTTTTGTAACCCCTGAGTACTTCCACGTGTCCAAGATGCCAGAAGCCTGCTCCCAATGCTAAGTGAGGGAGAACCAAGACCCCACTGTGGACCCTACACATCTCTCTTGAGTGCTTGCAACACAGGAAAAGCCGGCAAGAGCTGGTCCTGAGCACAGCTCAGGCCGGAACAATGCTTCCCCTCCCAACCAGACAACTGATGGGTGGCCCGTCACCAGGCAGTCTGCCAAGCTCTTTCCTTTCTACAAGAGAAAACCGTCCTCCAGATTTAGACTCCCATGTCTTACTGACCTCTGGAATGGAATTAGCACATGGAATTGCAGCTGAGGCCACCAGTGTGTACCTGACATTGCTCCTATCCAAGGAGTCAGCCACTAAGCAGACAGAATGAAGACCCTGTGGATGGTGAAGTCTTTATTCTCACACAAGAGCTGTTGTCAGCCTTGGAAGTACTCATAAATAAGTTTCCCTACTGGTGTTAAAGAGGAGTCCTGGCTTAAATGCTAGTACCGCAAGCAAGCAGAAAGGAGTTCTGATTGATGGGCCATGGTTTCTTGTGTGTGAAATGACAGGACCCTTTTAAACCATTTTTAACGATCAGAGGTTTCCTCTTTGCTAAGTCCCTGCTGTGTCTGATTGAGATAGGAGACTAATAGTTAATAATTAATAGATTAGAGTGAAATGTACATCCCTCAGTAGTGACACACACACTTTCCGTCTAGGGAGGTTGTACAGGATTCTCTGACTCTTGCGCAAAATCCCTGACTGGCTTGGGATCAAGTGGCCAGCGCCCATTGACACTGTGATTCACGACCTACAGAAAGCTAGTTCTCAGTGCTCTGCTATCAAGGATACATATTGCATTGAGACAAAGGGAAAGTGAGCCAAGCACAAGGTCTTTATCAAAGTGGAAGCATCAGCGGCTGAAACTTAAACAAGGAACAAAACCCATACACATCGGAGACTGAAGACTATTGGAAAGTAACCAAAGGCTAAATCATGCACACAGTTCAGACAGTAAACACTTGTGATTGTATTTACTAATATGAAGTCAGCAGCGTGTTGCATGAGCATTGAAGTCGGAATCCATAGATTTAGCCACCTCATTTTTCCCCCAAAGGGCTCCATCTATCTGAATCGTAGAAGCGGGTGTATCTGTGTGCACGGGTGCACATGTGTGCGCGTAAGTCAAAGAAGGTCTCTACATGGGTACATGGGGTGTGTGTTAAGGTGGGGAATGAACCTTGGCTGTCCTGAAACTGACTGTGTAGACCAGGCAGGCCTTGAACTCACAGTAATCCACATGCTTCTGCCTCCCACACCTGAGATTAAAGGGGTGCTCCACTACGCTGGGGGAACTTGGGTAAATCATGTAGCATGAAGCTTCTTTCCCAGTACTTTGTGAATCCCAAACTGTTCTGGAACTCCTTGTGTAGTCCAGGATGGCGTTGAATTTCTGATTCTCCTGCCTCTACTTTCATAGCATTGGGGTCATAAACACATGCCACCATGCCCAGTTTCTGCTGTGCTGGGGCTCAAACACATGGCATCTAGCTTCCTGGGTGAGCACGCTACGACTTTGCTATATTCCTGACCCTTTTTTAATTGAGATAGAATCTCGTTAACTTGTGCAGACTGGTTTAGAACTGTATAGGCCAGGAACACCATAACGTGAGCCTAAGAAGCTAGCTGGGCTTAGGGGCTTGCCAGACCATACCTGACTTACTTTGGGATTTTTATAACTAGTTACAAGTATAAGCAGAAAATGACCATTCAACTGGTTATCTGAAACAGTCATATGGGCAGCAGTAATGCATACCTTAGTCCCAGCACTTGGGAGACAGAGGCAGGTGGATCTCTGAGTTTGATAACAGTCTGGTTAAGTTCTGGGACAGTCAAGGCTACAGAGAGAAATTCGGTCTTCAGTCTTGAAAAACTGTGCACATGTGTGTGTGTGCACGCGCGCGCGCGCACACACACACACACACACACACACACACACTCACCACATACAATTAAAACAGATGCTATATCACATACATAATTAAGACCATTTTGCTTCCAGATGGCTGGCAAAGACTTCAAGAAAGTGTCAAATACTGGTGACAGTAAGCTGTAAAAAAGACATCTTTAGAGAAGTAAATTCAAAGCTTTGGGTTAGATGCCATCTACAAGGGCACTGAGTTCCAAAGTTCAAGAGACAACGAAGACACTTATGATTTAGAACCAAAGCAAAACCAACACTATCTAATTGCAGCTCATCAGTCTCCTCAGGAACACATTGTTGTCATTTGTTAAACCACACAGTAGTTGTTCATATAGAATTTACACTGCTTTAGGTTTAATTAGTATGAAAGCAGCTATACACTAGTGTGTGAACACTCTGCTGTTTCACATGGGGGAGTATTCAAGTGGAACCAACCCCCACCTATAATACTCAACAATGGCTATTTAGTATCTGTCACAGCTATTGCAAGCTTACACCAAGCAGGTCCCTATTGGTCACCAGTAAAAGTTAATCTTCTAGACCACCTTCTTCAATTTCTATTCTGCCCATATGAATCTCATCACTACAGGTAGGCAGCGATGTTGAATATCTACTGAGGCCCGTGCCTGGAGGAGAGGAGCACTCACTGCCCTGGGAGCTGTTGATTTCAGATCTGAAGATGTCAAGTCAGCTGGATATACTTTTAATCCAGTAGCTGGGAACTAGAGGCAGGCAGATCTCTTAGTCTGAGGCCAGCCTGGCCTAGATAGCATGTTCCAGAACATGCCAGAGCTACACTGCAAGACACTCTCAAAAAGCCAAAAGCTACGCTGGATCTGGTGGCTCGTGCCTTTAAATCCCAGCCGAGGCAGGGGGAATCTGAGTTTGAGGATAGCGGAGTCTACAAAGTGAGTCCAGGACAGCCAGAGCTGTTGTTACATAGAGAACTCCTGCCTCAAAAAAACAAACAAAAATTACAAAACTAAAACTATGGACATTAAATTTCGGACACATAAGATGTTTTCTGATAAGGTCACTGAAGGTGGGTGTGACTGTGTTTGTTCTGTGGCTGCTTGTGAGAGCTCAGTCTCCTAGCACCTTAAGGCCGATGAATTCCACATAGGGTTTTCTTCTTAAAGGAAAAGGACTCTCTTCAGTCTCCATTTTCCTTAGAATAACTCTGTTCATAATGTAAAGACATACCCTATTTCCTAAAATAAAACATGCCACAGGGTCGACCTTCTAGGCTGTGTTTTTCTCCAAATCTTATGCTTGTGTTTTTTAAATTACTATTTTAAACTATCATCTCATTTCCTATTACATTTTTTTCAAATGCAGAGATTGAGACGAAAGGTAATAAATATTTATTAAAAGCCATTATCTGTCAGGTAGAATGCAAGGAGCAAAATATATATGATATATGACTTTAAAACATACAGACTGGGTAGATAAAGTCTGGCTTCACCATACAGCTGCCTTTGTGTGCTCCAGATGGGAGGGCAGTGTAGAGGGGCCAGAGCAGACAGGGTAAAAAAATCTCTTCTCTCAGCCTTACAATGCCGCTTTACGATTTTAAAGATACTTCAACATCACAAGGTTCATTTTGACTAAGTCACACCAATAATATCATTTATTCCCAGATCCTGCAGAGATTGTCTGGATCCAATGAGGATGCCTTCAGGATAAAGGAGCAGTGTTCAGAAGCTGAGGACCAGACCTGGGGCTAAAGCAAACCACTCTTGAACGAGGTTCTTTCCTTGTCTCCTCTGCACCTCTAAGGATGCTCCAGGAAGAACCCTAGCAGAGCTAGATTGCAACTGGGGGGGGGCGGGGGCGCAGCGCACCTCTTTTGTAGGATACTCTCCACTTAAAGGGGGTTGAGTTGATAGTTACCCTCTGCTTAGACTTGGCTATTTTCCCCTCTGTAGTTAATGCAGTAAATAAACGTTACAAAGACCCCCCAGAACTAGTGTGTGATCAAAAGTCATGTTTTGCTGCAAGCAAGGGGTGACCATTCAGAAAAATCTAGGAGCCAAAGTAGCCTCTTAGCTGGGACAATTTAGAGACTTACTGCACAGAGCACTGGACCCTCATTAATATTTCTCACATGCACACAGTAGGAATCTTCCTCGGTGTCCATAACAATGGTGAGGAGGATATCAGCACCTACACTTCCTCCTCTGTAGAACTGACTTCTACACAAGCAGCCAACCCAGAACATCTCTCTTCTGTCCCAATATCAATGGGCCTTGGGCAAATAAATTTCAGAACACACTGCAACTAGCAGAAAGTGATCCTTGGGGCCTATTTAAAGATGTGAGGGTTTTCATTTTGACTTCTTTTCTTCACCGGTTGATCTATTCATGACTTTGATGGGTGGCCCTGAAATCTCTTAGTTCTGTCCTTCAGTAAGTGACCACTCAAGGGTGTGTGGGGAGGTGGCTGTTTTTGGAACGCGCTTTGACTAAACTTGTCAGCTACTGTTTATAAAGCCTTTCCTAACTAAGCACCAGGAAAAAACAAAACACAAAAACCCTGAGGTCTTTATAGGTCTCTGCTCTCTAACCCTGTCACACAGCTTGGCAACCTCTTCTTCTTCATTCATTTTCTCCCCTCCTTCAGATGATACAAAACTCACTTCTTTTTGGGTTTCCACAGAGTCTTGTGAACAGAAGCTGGGTGGCCTACTTTCATACTATGGTCCTTGCTGGATTCCCAGGTGCCTACACAAGAAGTCAGAGCACATCCTTCTCTTACACTATATCCCCAGCGTCACCTTGGAGTTGCTGGATTGGTCCAAGGCTAGCCCTTCTGAGGCTGCCTTTCCACCTGCTTTACCCCTTCCAGACCCCTCCAGCTCATCTTGCCCTACCTTTCCTTCCAACTTCTATCCTGGCTGCTCTTTTGGCTCAAAATGCTGTACCCACATTTAAGATCCCACTGCATCTTCCCTCAGAAGATATGAGAGAAGGGGAGCAGCATCTCTCATGTGAGAATGAGGCCACGCCTACTTTTCAACACAGACTCTGGTCTTTATCTACTCTACTACAACACCCATTTGTCAGAATGATGGATGGATGGATAGATGGATGGATGGATGGATGGATGGATGGATGGATGGATGGATGGATGGGTGGGTGGGTGGGTGGGTGGATGGATGGATGGATGGATGGATGGATGGGCAGGTGGGCAATGCTGGGCAGGGCTGGGATCTAAATGTGTTTGGTTCGAGTATAGAAGGCTCAAAGTTCTTGAGAGTTTGAGGAAGGAGCGCCTGGTGTAGACAACAGCCAGATCCCTGTACAATTTATGTCTCAGTCACAGAGAAACAGTAATAATTTGGGATCTGAAGTATACTGCCTACTCTAATATATCATAGGGTTGAAAAATATCCATTGTTTCCTTGGAGAAAATTAATGTAGAAAGTTTCCCACTCATAAATTGGAAACCACCTGAATTTTACTGCTAATTACATTTTTACTACTTCTTTAAAAATGAACTTTTGACCTGCACTTATTTTACCTGTGATCAAAAGGTCTCATTTCTCTTTCTGGCTCAACAGCTAAGGTAGGCCGGCTCTTCCCCCTGCGTCCTGTGCCTCCCTCGGAGCCACCGAAGGAGGAAGTAAGTGATGGAAGTGCTGATAAATTCAGTCTTTCAGAGGATCATTTGAAAGGTTCAAAGATCGAAGGTGGTTAAAATACACCTGCCTCCTCCAGACTGGCAGAGAATATAATAATTTGGAGAACAGTGAAGTCAAGATAAAAGTAATGAAAATTAGGGCTAGAGAGGTGGCTCAATGGTTAAGAGCACTTGTTTCTCTTTCAGAGGTCCCAGGTTCAGTTCCCACACGGCAGCTCACGACCATCTGTAACTCTAGTTCCAGGCAACTGGATATCTTCCTCCAACCGCCCTGGACATCAGTCATTCATGTGGCACACATATTACATGTAGGCAAAACACTCATACATGTAAGACAAAACACATAAATGTAAGAAAATCCTTTAAGTCATATCATATCTTACATGTATGTAAACCTTCACATGTAGCCTCGTTCTACTCATTTCAAATAACCACTGGTAAGAGGCTGTAAGACACACACACACAACACACACACACACACACACATTTCCCACCATTTGAAAACACCGAGATCTTGTCATAAGCCAGAATAATCTTGGGGGGGGGGGGGTCACAGCAAACCTCACGCTTGGCCATCCACACTATGTTCTTGCATAGTAAGTTCCTTGAATGGCACTCTCCTGTGGGTTGTGATTGATACAGAAAGTACTCAGGGCTCATTCTTGCCACTGGAAACCGTCGAACACTCCCATCTATGAAACAGTTGTCTTTTTACACTTATTTCTTCCTCCTGTGTCCCTCAAACCACACAAACCTGTCACTTCCCTTTCAACTGCATGAGACAAAATGTCCCCTCTTACTCCCTTTATTAACAACAGTTGTGTGGCACTCTCAAGAGGAATTCTGGAAGCTCGGGCCCTGATTTGGAAAGAAGACACATCTGTTTTACTCTGCGAATTGTGTTCTTGCTTATTTCTTGATATGAATTCACAACTATCTTCTAACTGAAGACTAAAGAAAAAAACATATGCTTGTAAGTCTGGTCTCTCCTATTCTTTGTATTCAAGGGAAGCTGCCTCCCTCAGCCCTTCTTCCAATGAGGAATGAACAGACTTGGCAAAAAGTTTATTTAAGTTGGCTTTGTTAAGCCAACAAAATACAGAAATCAACTAAGGGACAGGCAGAAAAATCTGTTCCTTTGAAGTCGATAAAAATCCATCTCCTTAATCCTTTTTTTATTCCAAGCAGAGGTGATTTTTCTCAACTGGCTCACTGAGAACCTTGATTTAGCTAATCCATCTTGCTTAGTTATCTTCCTACTCCGAACCCTTGCTAAAAGAGCATCTTTCCTCTTGACAACTGCCATTGTTTAAACGTGCAGAGCGGCACATCTCCTTATAAACATTCTCCAGCTAATCCCAATGCAGTTAGAATACAAAAATCACCGGCCTCATTTTAGAAGGATAAAATCAGGAGCTAGACCACAGAACAGAAAAGACTCAAATATGAATGGCAGAAAGATGGATCAATCTTCGTACAGACAGTAACTCCATGTCCTTCTGTCCTTGCTTTCTGTCTCTTGCTTACCTGCCCACCATGAGGGAAAGAATAACACTCTAAATAAACAACTCCTGTTCTGCACCCCAACCCATCTGCTAAAGGGTTAAGAATCACATAGGAATAAGGTGAAAGCATGTTCAAGTCAAGATTCCACTACTTGGAAGGAAATCTGTCATCTTTGTATCACTAAGGCATTCACTAAGCGCTGGGTATTTGAAAATAATGTTTGTGGGATGGACTGTGAGAAAGACAACTTCACTCACCTGAGCTGAACAGCACCAGAAACTTCAGACACACAAACTCTCTCTGATCAAACTGTAGGGAACGGAGTCTGTCCACGAGATCCTGTGCAAGACCCAGGAGGTTGTTGAATGCGATTTCAGTGTTTGAGGCGATGGTGGAGTAATCCACCTGCAACACAGAATCATAGCTGTGACAACCAATAGGAGCAGCAGTACAAAGTTCCCTGGCGTTCACCAGGAATTGTGGGTAGGACCAGGTTAGAGTATAGACCCAGAGGCCACGGGCCAGTATGATAGAGTCCTGGTGGCTCAAGTTGACAATAGCTTACCAGCCCAACTAGGGAGAGCTCTGTTCTTGAGAGCAGTTTGAGATACCTCTTGTAAAGTGTATCCCAATTATCCCGATAAAAATTCAATCATGTTAACGACTTTCATAGCAACTAGTTCTTGTTGCCTTTATTTTACAAATCCCTATACTTGCTATTCTGCAGTAAAAATATTTTCATGCAGGATAATCATTTAAATTCTGAAGATTCAATCGAGACAAAAGTACGCTACCCACAAGCAACAAGCCACTTAATGATTCTACGTGTTCACAGTAACATAATCCAATATAATAGTTATGATACATCTTAACTGGCATTGTGAGACATCTTAATATACTCATGGTTCAAGACTGTTTCCTTGCAGATTATTGAAGTATTGTGGTGTGGTGATTTTTGCTGCCCAAGCTGACCTCAAACTCTTCATGCTTCTCCACTTCAACCTCCCTGGTGTCAATATGCTTGACTCTAAAACTATTTAGTAGCATTTCCTGTCCTTAGAGGCTGCCGTGAGGCTGTTAGTTTGAGATGATTATGTTAGATTCTATCGAATTGACTACCATCTCCTCCTTCCCCCTTGACACATGTCCTAATTTTTATGCAGAATAATCTCTTGATCTGGAAACAAGCCCCCAAAGTGTTACTTCTATTTTCATTTTGTAAAATAGCACCGAGAGGCACCCGTCTTTATTATTCATGGGGACATAAGACGTTCAATTTATAATAACAAGTTAAGATGTTAGGGTGGCTGTCCTTGACATTGCTCACAGCCTGCGAAGACCCACTCACTGGTTGGCACTCCCAGCTTTGTTTTTCTGGAGAATTCTCAGGCACCCAGATGCTCTTTTAGGTGCATTTAATTTTTGCAAGAGCAGCAAATTTGTCTGGGAGGCAAGTCCTCATCTGCCACTCACCCAGAGCAGACTGTATTAAATTTTTATATTTATTGACATTTCATTACCATAATTGACTGCACTTGTTTCGCTACGAGAAGGCACAGGGCTGCCTCCTACGAATGAGAACTAGTCCCCTGAGTCGAATTTGCAATTAAAAACGAGGCAGAATGGATCTTGTTTTTTTTTTATATATTGTGTAAATATGATGAGCTGAGTTTTCAGCTTTAACTAGAGAACACTGGGTATAAAGAAACTGTTTTCAAGGGTGGGAAAATTATGAATCAGTGGAAGGAGACACCCCCCCCAAGGTGTCAATCAACTTACACAGAGTCAACTGTGCAGAAAAAGCCACCACTGATGCGCAGTTCAGTGAAGCACCTGCTTCAAGCCCAGCGCGGTCCTACTGTTCTGTATCCACCCCTGGGCGGGCACTAATTTAACAGTCAGACGGTCTATGAGCTCTTTCAGATTCTGTTTCAAGAATGTGTGGAAGGGTCAGTCTGCAGGCAGCTTGAACCCTAGGGCAGGGGATCATTAAGGGGATGCACAGAGCACAGTATGAACACTTCGGATTTGCAGAAGATATCCATCCAGCCAATTGTCACTATTCTTAAAGGGGGAGGTGCCTACATCAAGGAAGCTCTCATTTCAAATGGTAGCAAAGACATCTGGAACCCAACTCAAACCCTAGGGAAGGGGTTATTGGCCTTACAGATTACAATCCATCATGGTGGGGAGCCAAGGGAGAGAGAGAAGCAGAGAGCCTGGGACAGCACTGCAAAACTGCAACCAGCTCACGCAGCTTGATTATACAAAACAGACCAACTAGGTAGGGGTGGCACTGCCCACAGTAGGCTGGGATCTTCTACTTCAACCAGGTATCAAGAAAATGCCCTACAGACTCAGCCACATGCCAATCTGATGGAAGCGATTTCTCAATTGACCTTGCTTAGAGATGGGTGTAGTTTGTGTCAAACCAGCCGACACAACTAGGGTGGCAGGGTCTGGTGTCTCAGACCCTTAAACCTCAGCCATTATGTGATGCCTGAGGCAGAAGAAAAAACAGTAGTTCAAGGACAGCTCTGGATATTTAGCAAACAGTCTGGGCTACATGAGACCTGGTATCAAAAAATAGAGCCAAATCAAACCAAAACCCTGAGACCTGAAATTCCTTCAGTCTAAAACACTGCAAAGGAGAAGTTCTGTGTACATGGGCTCACTAGATAAAAATCCGTGTGTGCGTGTGCGTGTGTGTGTGTAACCTAATTGCAAATTTAGAATTGGCTCTACCTCTTTAACTGTCGGGAATCTAAAACCTGAAGAACTCTAATCCCAAGCATTTTCGGACAAGGGGTATCATTTGACAGAATAAAAATTCTACAGAGGGAAATGGGCTCCGTGGGGGAAAGACAACAGGAAGGCCCAGTGAATGACCCTTACAAAGTCAGCTGGGAAAGTCAGACACAAGTTCCACCCCTTAGTGTCCGCATCCTTAGTAAGGCACATATCCTATTTGTGGCGATAAAGAGATAATCATGGTAAAAAACAATACTATAATTCATGCTTGGTGCCAACTGAATATACACTGAGGCCACTACGAAATACACACAAGGACACTGTGGCAAAGGTCATTGATTAAGCTGTAATCCCGAAGGCTGCGTAAAAAAAAAAATACAAACGCAGTCTTAGTTAATTTTACTATTAAGGTGAGGTTAGTTAAATTAGATGTGTGTGAACTCTCAACAGGTCATTGAGAGTAACTTTTAATAGACAAAGTTCATTCTCCAAACATAACATACTTTACTGAAGGAATTGCTTCCTTGGATTATCTCTATAGAGAGATGCCTATAGTAAGACAGACCTCAACAAATCAATCCGCATCTCAACACCTTTACAGCCATACATCTATTTACATTCTAATTTGAGAGCTCCAACATGCTTATTAAAAAGGGGACTCTGGCAAACACTTCTTCCAAGGATAATTTATCAAATGGCACAGTTCTGAAGGAGGATGAATGACTCACTTCTGATAAATCACAGACCTGCAACTTCCTTACAAATTTTATTGCAAACATAATTATATTTTCATTGTTGGGTGCAGAGTTTGTACTCATTTCAGGAGCAGCTGGCCTTGTCTTTTATGTACTTAGTAAAATTAATTGATTGCTCTCTTACATGTAATCTTTATGCCATTAAATTCAAGTGGGAGACTGAAGAGACCGGCTAAGCCAGTGTCCCCTTTGGATAAATTTCATTCATCATGAAGATACAGAGATAATTTAAGCTAAATTGCTTTTAGTTCTAATGTCCAAAATGTTAACGGCTTGGGCAGTGTAAGGCTCTTGTCATTTTAATACACAATAATAAAAGGTAGTAAGTTGATGGTGTTTTTTTCTCATAGGATAATGTTTCAGTGGCTGTTAATTAGGTATTAGAATCTGCCCTGTATCGAATACTCTACTGTTATTTGATGCACACACAGGCATATATGCCTAGGCGTATGTATAGCTTTTAAAATACTAGATAAAAAAGAATTAGCTGCTATAAATATAATATACTAACTAAATACATTGCGTTGACGCTCCTAAATATTAATGATAATCCTTACTTTTTGCCTCAGAGTTATTTAATCCACATTTATGTTATCAGTGCTGATGAAAGCTCACAAGTTTCTGGGCCTGGTGGTACACACTCAATAGGCAGAGGCAGGTAGATATCTCTGTGAATTCCAGACACTGGGCCCAGAGCAGCTGAAGCCTGCAGCCCCTGGTTATTCGACATGGTTCAAGGGAATAGAAAATTACTGTCTAGGGTTCTCTTTGTGTTGAGATGTTGGCTTTGCCATTTGTCTGACTTAAGGTTTCTGTTACTGTGATAAAACACCATGGCCAAAAGCAAGTTGGGTGGAGAAGGCTTGTTTCAGCTGTTCTAATCATACTTCCTCCTCTGGAAGGCTCTGCAGTGCATCCGATTGTGCTCTGGGCTTGCCTGCCTGCAGCACAGCTTACTGCAAAGCACAGCAAAGGACAGCTGCAGCCATTATGGAGGGGCCTCCCTATTGCTATTCGCTGCAGGGCAGTGTCTAATAATTCTCCTCTCGCATCTTTGATTGCCTTCTGTTTATTACTCAACCAGAAATACCTTTTACCCAAAGGTATCTTCTTCACTTAAGGGTGAGCGCCAACCACAGAGCCTTAGGGAGAGTTCTGCATGCTTTATTGGCACAATGTGGCTTAATTCTTCCCCAGGACATCTGCATGACCTTGTTACAATCCATTGTGAAAACAGACTTTCATCTAGATGTGAAAGTCAACACTGTAGACAATCTATGGGACATAGGTCAGAATGTCTCTGTGTCAGCCTTGTTTGGAAGACTTTCTCTTAGTCCAGTGCCACACACAACTATTTGCTGTCATTACTATTACAATTTTCATTCTTTTTTTTTTTTTAAGATTTATGTATATGAGTACACTGTCGCTATCTCCAGACACACCAGAAGAGAGCATCAGATCCCATTACAGAAGGTTGTGAGCTACCATGCGGTTGCTGGGAATTGAACTCAGGACCTCAGGAAGAGCAGTCAGTGCTTTTAACTGCTGAGCCATCTCTCCAGCCCCAACTATTACAATTTTCTTATGTGGGTACCACAATGGTCCCCACAAAGCAGGCAAAGATTCTGATGCTGTTCACATGGGGGAGCTGGGAGCATCTGCACTGTAGGAAAGACGCTGGGAAGAGGCTAGGGAGGAGTTCCTGCCTTCCCTTTTCATGCACTGTCCAGACCGGCAGAGACTGACAGCAAGAAGAACATTGGTGGTGCTGTTGTGGTTTTAAGAAGAGAAACAGGAGGTGCGTGTTCCCTGCTTCTTGGCAGTAACTAATATTACTCTAAAGGAGGGGAAATAAACTAGGAATAAGAAGAAATGTTTTTATAAGAAATATTTTCAAAGGGCTGGGATGAGAGGACACAATTCTGTTTCATTTAAGCAAATGAGATTGAGTTAGTAATTCCTGAGCTGTCTTTTATTATGAAATGAAACCCCCAGTTGGGCAATGGTGGAGAGAGTCAAACATATACCCTGTGACCAGACTGGGAAATGGGGAAGTTCTCTCCAAAGGCTTGGGTGAACACAATTCAAACGCCAAAATTTGGAAGCAGATGAGGTCAGATAGACTTCCTTATCGAGAAAATTCTCTCCAGAGATGCTGAGAGCAAAGACCAGATAGCGATGGACACCACTGAATTGATCCAGTCGACAAGAGCTTGAAATGGTGCCTGCCTTTAATTTGATTGGGAAATGTGATTTATTAATAATACAGTGGATGGTGTGGAGACAGCCGTGGTTTTTCACAGCACATAAACATTTATGGCTGGATGTTAAAGATCACAATGCCCCTGTGCCAGAGTTACCCTGGCTGAACAATGTAGTGGTACCCTGAATAGCTATGACCAAATACTGACTAAAGACAATTCATTATCTAAAGGGAAGGGAGGACAGAACCCTAAGAAGTAGGAACGAGTCCCATTGTATAGCATAGGTCCTCCCTGTCTCAAGACGTCAACACTGTAGCCTCTGCTTTCCCCTGTGTTGCTCAAATGTCACCTCAGTGAGGCCAAACACTGTATAGTCCCGAATATGTGCTCATACCTCTGCTCGAGGGCCAATATTGGTTTATTTTCCCTTTGCTCCAATACACCACCAGTTTGTGAATTAGTTTATTATTGTCAACCTCCTTCTTTAACATTATGTTCCAAAAGGACAGGAAACTTTTTCTGTTTTTACTCCCTAATATATACACCAGTGCCTAAGAATAGTAAACAGCACATAGCAGGATAACCACTAAAATATTTATAAATATTTTAAATTTATAGATTCAACAATTATAGATTCAGAAACAAACCCAACTTTATAGCAATTCCTTTGTATATAGCTGACTAGCTCTTGAAATGTAAAACTCCTTCCTACCCCTTCTCATGAGCTTGTCTCTCTTCCAGCTACCCGAGAGCATTCCAAAGGAGCAAAGATGCGGGGTCTGCTTGTGTAGCTCAACAGTGGTGAGAAGTGTTTAGCACAAGAGAGCCTAAGTTTGTTCTTTAGCACAGTGAGCACCATCACCAGCAACACCAGCAAGGAATCTTCGGTTTATAAAGGGACTATAATCACTAGCTAATGTACACATACGGTGTTTTCATGCAGAAGCTGAAGGGGGGAAAAACAACCCACTAGTCCTAATTTCCGAGTTTCATTCAGATGTAGATCTGACCCTTGTACCAGACTCCACATTCTGCAGAGTAGCAGCAGACAGCTGTTTGCTTTTCCAACTTCATAATCAGAGCAGGAACTGAGGACCCAAGTCATCATTTCTCCCTTTCAAAGCCCAAGAAGTGCTTCTGACCTAGTAAGATTCCTGCCTTCCAAACAAGCTGAATAGGGAGGTTTTTGTCCTGGTTCTTTTGTTTTGGTCGGGATACTCACGTGTTCTCCTGTCACCAGGAAGATTGTCCCTTCCTTTCCATGCACCACTTGGCGGTAAATGTGGTCGAGGATCAAGAGCTCACTCCAGCAGTTCTGAAGCAGTTTCATTTGGTCATCAACCTGTAATTAAAAGGTAAAGAGCATGTTGTCCGCTGGCTTTTTGGTTCTGCATAATTTTCCACACGAGATGACCAAAAAAAAGCAAAGAGGTCCTTTCTGTTTCAGTGAGAGCTCCGACCCAGATGCTCAGCAAACACATCGCTGTTTCATTTATTCAAATACTTCAGGATATAAACTAAGTGTGTATTTATCAGTGAGCTGCTGGGAAAAGCACTCCATTAGATTGTTCTAGCTCCCAGAACAAGAGCTCTTAGTGGTTACTTGTTGGAGGTACAGGTGTTTGAACGGCCCTTAACAGACCCTTCTAGAATGATCCCAAACAGCTCCCATACAGAAAGGCCCATACACATCTAAGTAACCTGCCAAACAGAGGGAAAAGCTAACAGCAGCCTTAGGGGTTTCTAGAGCAGAGGAACTGGCCCTATTGATCATGAGTGTTACCTACAATTCTTTTTTTTTCCTTAACTTTATTTTAAAAAACAAAGATAAATGTATAAATTTTAAGCATTTTTGCATAAAAGTATACGAATACATTTTTGTCAGTGTTTGGTTTTTTTTTTTTTTTTAAAGGTTTGATAGTGTGCATTAAGATCTTACTAGTTACAAAAAAATATGGAACACTTCACAAATTTGTGTGTCATCCTTGCTCAGGGGCCATGCTAATCTTCTCTGTATCGTTCCAATTTTAGTCTACGTGCTGCCGAAGCGAGCACCCTACAATTCTTCATGATGTTGGGTCTCAGAAGAGAAAGATCACCAAGACTGTGATGCACTTGGGACACAGGGACAGGTCTTGACTATGCAGCCCATGAGGCTAGTCAGGGCTACAGGAGACACTGTCTCAAAATAAAACGCCTTGTACTGAACGGGTTTGTTTTGTTTTTTATGTCTTAAAACAATCCTCCCTCAAATCCTCTGAACGCCATTTTCCTTGTAGCCAAGAGTGGTCAGGATTATGAAGATGACAAAGGAATGCTGGTTCACCAGGAGCATCTCACCTTCCAGGGAATTGCATTATCCAATGACAAAGGCCCATGTGCCTCACACACCATCTACACATCTGTGATGTGAATATGGAAACAACCCATCTGCCATCTTGAAGTTTTTCTGCAAGTCTATTTCTTCTATTGTGATGTATACCAAGCAAAACCCTGGTGTGCCCAAATACAAGATCCACACGCCAGTCATGTATAGAAGCCGTACTGGTTAGTGTATGTCAGGAAATGTTTAAGGACTGTCTTAGTCAAGAGCTGCTGTTCCTGTGGTAACACACATTGATGAAGTTTATTGTTCCACAACACAGTGAGGGGAAGAATTCAAGTTGGGCAGAAGAAGAGGCCACAGAGGAGTGATGCTTACTGGCTGTCCCCTACAGATGGCTCAGCACCCAAGACCAGCAGCACCACTCACAAAGGGATGGGAACCCTCCCACACCACTAACTGGGAAAATGCCCTAGACCAGAAACTAACTTGCCTACAGACATGGAGTCCCTTTCTCAGTTGAGGTTCACCCATCTTGAGTTGCCATAGCAACTACCCAGTACAGACTTTTGAGTATTAGTTTGGCTCTAACTCCCAGAGCATTCTTTTGTTAAGTTAGCAGAACTGAAACCGTCCCGCTCAGTTTTCAGACGGTCCTCCCAATGTGGTCAAGGATATATTCTTTCTCCATCCCCAAATCCAGGTCTTCTCCCCATTATACCAAGATGTATATATTTTTTTCTAAATAATATTAATTTAACTCACATTATTAAAGTCATTGGCTGGTTTGGTTTTGGTCTTAAGACAAGGTCTCTCACTATGTGTGTAGCATGGCTGTCTCAAAGTGCTAGGCTTAAAAAAAAAAAAAAAAAACAAAAACAGCTGGGTGCCACACTGCCAGTTTACAAAGTGACTCCATGAGGCTCTGGATAGTTGACACACAAGACAGTTGGTGGCCAACTCCTGTCCATAGGACTGGGACACAGTAACATGGACAAATTACTGGACTTGAGTAAGAACAAGGATGGAATCAATGACTTCTATACTTCCATCTATCTGTGAGAGTCTGGCCCAATGACTGCCAAGCCAGATCAGCTTATATATGTGGGTTTTATTACATGCACAGAAAGACATCACTGATAAGAAATCCTCTTCATTAAACGGGGCACGGTAATGCTGTGAATTCTAGCACTCAGAACACGAAGGCAGCAGAACTAAGCTTCAAGCTAGCCTGACCTAGAAAGCAAGTTCAAGATAACCTGAGCTAAACAGTTCCATCTGTGGTGTGTGGATAGGGGTGGGTGAAAAGCAATTAACAAAGGAAGGAACAAAAAGTAGACATATCCACTCAGTTCTGATCATGAGGGAAGCCTGGGTAGGGAAAGAACTCAGAGGGAGATGAAGCTGAATAAAGCAACTGCTGAACAAGTACAAAGGCCCTGGGATCTGCTGTCAGTACCCCACTCCCGTATCACCCCCAACTTCCAAATCCAGGTCGCACAGACTGAAGCTAACAGTAAACGGGGCAAAAGGCAATGTCTTCCATCAAAAAAACTGGCCTGCTAAGAATTCCAGAATTGGGATTTGGACCAAGGACCCTAGGAAAATATATGCTTTACTACCAAGCAGGCCCCCAGGTGGTGATTTTTGACCCAATTACTTGGTGTGTCTAAGTGTGGGGCTCGGGGATGAAAGAATTAACAAGTCTAGCCCAATGCCTGTCTTTGTGGAAATCACTCACTTGGTTCAGTACCCAGGGGGCTAGTTGACAGTGGGTACTCTCTCTGAGTACCACATGGTGCTCGATGTGAGAGGTGGGGCAGAGATGGGTGAAGGCAGTGGCTAGGTACTTTATCCTCTGCCTCAGGTTGACTGCAGGTGGGGAGAGCTGTCCTGATGAGCAAGCGACAGGTAAGTCACTGCCCCCAGAGTATAGTTTTCTTTCTTGGATGCTAAGGTTGATTTCAGAGCAAAGTGCAGGCTGCTCCCAGGGTTTTATTACACCTACACATGTTATCAGCATCTTATTTATTAGTCTACAGTGGTAATTGGGCTTCATTTATTGTTTTTTTAAAATGTGATATAAACCTTTGGCTCTTTTCAGGGAAGCCCAAAAAAACCTGTACTTTGAGATCATGTTTCCAACAATGACTACACAGGAAAACATTGTACAGGACATCCAGGAGGTGAGGTCAGGCAGACCTCCTAAGTCCACATGTGGGTAAAGCATTGAGATTTCGGCTTCAGAACCGTTTATACAGCAAGAAATTGTACTGTGTGAGAGCATGCCTTTAATGCTGGGACTTGGGAGACACATCTGTGAGTTCAAAAGCAGCCTGGTCTCCACAGTTAAGTCAGAACTACACAG
This sequence comes from Micromys minutus, assembly GCF_963924665.1. Classification (NCBI taxonomy): domain Eukaryota; kingdom Metazoa; phylum Chordata; class Mammalia; order Rodentia; family Muridae; genus Micromys; species Micromys minutus. The sequence goes on from NC_137975.1 coordinate 27,872,964, forward strand.
TGAGGTCCTACCCTTTCCCCAAAGAGTGAAGAGGAGCTGGAGAGATGGCTAAGTGACTCAGAGCACGCACTGTTTTTCCTGGATTCCCAGAATCCACCGCAGGTGACTCAACTGCCTCCACGCTTTGGGGGATCTAACTCCTCTGGCTTCTCTGGAAACCTGTACTCATCTGAACAGACCAGAGACTTGGCTGTATGTAATTAAAAACGATCTTTTAGATAAGAAAGAGTAAAGGGAGTTGTCCTGACCATTTCACATAGAACAGAGAGACATAGTAACTGTAGCAGACAGAGCTTGCCACAGTGCCCACAGTGAAACTGTAGCACTCTAACCTTCTCTAGTCCGTTAAATTAGAATATTAAAGGTGACTTTCAAAATTGGTTGGGTCCTGTCCCATCAGCCCCACCACCACATGCACCTGCCACCTCTCTAGAAATTGTTGCAAAAGGTGACACTGAGTGTCCACTTCGACAATTAGTGTGTCCTTTTGGTTTTCCTTTTGTTTTATATATTCTGTCCGTTCTCGCCATCAGTTCTTCTATGAGTCTAACCAACAGTCTCCTAGAGCATGTCTGATGCTATTTAAATAAAGGAAGAAATGCTTGAATCACTTCTTCAGTGCTTGTTGGCTTTTCCCATGCGTCTCAGCTAGTCAGCCCCATAGGCTAGTGTCTCCTTTAGTCCTGGTAAAAATAAATGCTAATTGTTCAGTGAAACCACCAGCCACTGTGTGGGCTCTGGTCACACATGCCCTCCAGGTCTGCACTACTAGAATTTCAAAAACCCTCCTGAGCCACTGAGCCTTCATCTGAAAGCCCCCTAAAGAGGTTTTCACACCGTTGCTTTTTATCATTGATCCTGTGATGTTTTAGGAGATCTTGAAGCTGGTGAGAGTTGAGCTTCTTGATGACATGACCTTCACGGTCATGGTAAAAAAAGGGGTAGGGGAAAGATGATGGATTCTTCCTATCTACAGATAACAAGTGTTGGCAATTGTGTGTGTGTTTATATAAATGTTTATATGCAATGTTTAGTGTGATTTGAGGAGCCTAGGAAGAGGGCCGATTAGCTATCAGTCCCATTATAGAGGAGAACGTCTCACTAGCGATGAGCAATAGCACCCCCATACACCTGGGTTATCTGCTGTAATAAAAGAAAGGGCTTATCTCAGAAACTAGTTGCTTATCAGAGAAACTATTTATATTGATATTTTAGACGAGCGTGGAAAGGGACACAAGTCTCATATTGTTATGAGGCGCTGCTTCCCACACCCCAGCCTGTTAATCATTAGAAGTCTGTGTGCACTTTCTTTCATGCTGAGAGAGGATCTGGTAAGCAAGAAAAATGTAGAGATCTTTCTCAGCTCCACATTCAAGCTATCGAGCCTCGTTGTCCCTCTTTGAACAGCTGAGAGACTGGCCCAACTGTTATTTCGCTCTGCCTCTGTAGAGCCTTTTTTAAATGTTAGATTTGGTCATATCCTTTCTCCGAGTTTTCCCGTATCCTCTCCACCCAGTTCTTTCTACCTTCTCTTCCAAAAGACCAAACCAAGTCAAGACTCCCAAAAATCTCACCACATCAAACCAAAATACCACATCATAACAATCAAAACAAATGAAAGTTCATTTTTTTCTTGGACAACTACTAAACATGGAACCTGCCCTGGAGTATGATTGATAAACCAGTGTCAATCAACTGGAAAGAACAAACTTTCTCTCCCCAGCATCTTGGTTGGGGTGGGACTTTGCGTCTCCCCTCATCTTCTCTGCAGCGGGGGCCTTTATGAACCACGAATCGCTGCTTCATGAAAATAGTCCTCCCAGGAAGACAGTCTACGGAACTGGGCAGGTAGGTGGGTGGGGTAAAGCAGGTGTGATCGGACTTCACTTTTAGAACATCAACTTGGTGTGCAGGTGTGCGGGACTGATGTTAAAATGGGGGTGGATGCTGTGAAGGACTGGGGACCAGGTCTCTCTCCCAGGATTACAGAGAGGTGAGCAACTTTGTGGGATGGGTCTCTCTTTCTAGTGCTGGCTGTCCTAGAACACACTGTGTAGATCTCTGCCACCTGAGTAAAAAACACATACCACTATGCCCAGTCCTTTTGACTTTTATAATAAATACCTATTTCCCCTTATTCCCTGCTGTTAGAATAATTCCTGAATTCAAATATAGTATACAAGTGAAAGAAAAGGAAAAAAAAAACATAGAAAAAAACTCAGCTGATGAAATGGCTCAGTAGGTCATAGCATTTGCTGCCAAGCATGTGACCTGAGGTTTGATCCCTGGAACCCACCAGACAGAAGGAAACTGCAATGAACCGCCAGTCTGACCTTTACCCACAAACCATTCCCTCCAAAAATAAATGATTAAATGTATATGCACGCACACACACACACATACCCTTAGCAAAAGCAGGAAAACAAACAAATCTCTGAGGCTGGTCACCATTTTTTTCCCCAACAATGACACATATATTCATCTGCTCAAGAGAAAAATCAAAATCTTCAGCCAAGACAGACATCCGGCTACCTTAACCCTGTCTTGTTTTATAAAGAACACAGACGATTATCTTAAGCCTGTACAATAAACTGCTACAAAGCCTAAGAAGAAAAAAATGATTTTGCATTCACAATGTTTAAACAAGCACTAAAACCAAAAACAGCCAGGAAAGCTCTCTGTTTGGCTGACGAAACGCTGGTAGATTTATAGTCCTTCCCTGCTCCCAGATAACTAGTAGGAGTCTAGCATGCTTCAGTTATC
>NC_137975.1:27880726-28009162 GCF_963924665.1 Micromys minutus
TGGAGGCTCAAACATGTATCACTCACTATGATCAGAAGCTCGTTAGTCTGTGAAGTGTCCTTGTCTACAGAGACATAACATACAATTCAGAAAGCAAAGGGTACCTAGATCTAGCACAAAATACTTGCTATTGTGACCAATTGGAACCCTTCATGGCCAAAAAGTATTAGAAACTCTTTACGATGATGACTTGTGATCTTTCCTTAGAGGATATCCAGTAATAACCACAGTACCCTCACAGGAGAGTAGCTATTAACGATCTGTCAGTGATCCTAGCTGTGGTTCCAAGGCCAACCACATCAAGTCAGCATTGTTCAGCATCAGCCAGACCCAGCCTGCTGATGGCTACACAGCCGAAGACCTCTCATATCTTGATACCATTTATCATGTTACCATTTCAGTAGCTCAAAGGGACTGAAGCAGAGTCTGACCCTCTTGAGTGGGACCATCTGCCTTTACAAAGATGGTGCAGAAAAAGCAGTAAGACTTGGAATCATAGATACTTAAGAGATCGCTGAGCTGGGTTTTGTATATCCCTACCTGTCACTTTTCACCCATAAGGCTTCTCCCAGTGAGGATTGTACTGCTCTTTCTCAAAGTCCTGATGACTAAGAGGTTGTTTTTCAAGATCTGACATTCAACGTGGCATTCCACAGACATCTTGTTTAAAAAAAAAAATTTTTGTCCACAGTAGAAAACCCTATTATGCCAACCTTTTTCTCTTAGTACTTGTTAAACAAGGAGAAGATCCTAATGGTAGGAGACAGTCTAAATGAGAACAAGGACATCCTCACTGACAGAATCCTAAGGCTGAGAGCAATCAGTCTCCATTCATGCACCATCCGAACAGTTCAAGGAGGGCCGTGCCAATGAGCCCTCCGATCAATATGGTGAAGTATGGAGATTGATCTCATCCTGGAGTGAGTGCATTGATGAGCTCCTCCACATGACCTTTGCCCCCTAGTACAAATTAGATTCTCCCTCAAACCACAGTCTTGCACGGGGACCTTCGGTGTTTGTTTGCTTTTAATAAAGCACACTGCAGGCTTACCTCAAAGATGACTTTACAGAAAAGGTATAACCTGTCTTCACAGATGAGGAGGCCCAGAAAGAATATGCCTCTAACTGTGATATTGTGAATGCATAAATAAAGTTATTCTTTTGAGAGTGCTACTTTTCTTTTTTTATAGTACAGAATAGAGTTTATCCGGGGCATGGGGAAGGGAGTTAAGAGGGTAGTAGGGGCAGAGAGAAGAGGACAAGAGGAGCAGAGAAGCAGAGGCCGGCCGTGAGCATCTGGAGAGAGGAGGGGGAGTGAAGGGGAGCAAGGAAGAGAGAGAAAGAGCACTGTACATCTCTCGTATAGCAACGTCTGCTTGACTTAATTCCATCTTAGAACTCCAGGGAGACTCAGCGATGTTTCATGTCCACGTTGTCAGACTCTAGAACATCTGCAGTGTGTCTGTGACTCAGGGGGACTCTGCATACCTAACAAAATGAGCGGCCCAGGAGTTTATGCGCCACACTTTGAACAAAAATCTCCCGGAAGCTGCAGCCAACCCCATGTGCACACGTTAGCACTGTCCCAAATGTTGTACGCATCTACTAACAGTTCAGGCAAAGGAGTATAGATGGAGACAGTGAGGGTTACCATGTGGGATCAGATAGAGGATACAATTCAGTGTCAAGTTGGACAGACAACACAGCCAACTGAGCCTTAGTTAATTCCCACTTCTGGTAAGTTCCAGATAATATATCAACTCCCACAGTGTGTGTGTGTGTGTGTGTGTGCACGCACGCGCGCGCACACCCATGGGTGTTTGTTACAACTAAGCCCACACTAGGGTGGTAATGATGGCCGGATTACTGACACATTACTGAATTTCTGTTCTCTTCAATGTCCCCTCATTATTCTATTTACTGAGACATACCACCTCAGAATCTCACCTCAGAAGCCTGAAGTTGAATGATTGAAGTCAAATAAAATGCCCAGCCCTATTAAGATAGCCAGAAAATGCCAGCCCGGGTAAAGTAGCCAGGCCCCATCTCAAAACAGTGAACAGAAGCTGGGTATAAGTCTCAAGGCAGCGTATGAACAAGGCTCCAGGTTCCATCCCACTTCCACAGAAAAGAATGCCTATCTGGGCTTTATATTCACTTGGCCTCAAACCTCCGCAGACTTTATATCCGGAGTAGTGGCGATCATGAGACCGATGTGCTAAGTCACCATTTAGGGTCGAGGTGGAAAGCACAAGAGGTTAAAAGGATGCTCTGGTATACCAAGAGGTCATCTGCCCTCTCAACTCTCCTGACCCTCCACCTCTCGGGAACCTGGAAGCTTTGGATGTAATGACATCATCACTCTGGTGGCAAATGGAATGTATACTTTGGGGATTCTCTGTTTTAACCCTTCATAGTCCTAATGGACACAGCTCTGGGGTATGGCTCGGTTGTCCAGCAAGCAGAAGGCCTGAGTTCTATCCCTAAAGCTGCCAAATTGGGGGTGGTGAGGGATTGTTCTTGTTTTCAAGAGTGCCAGACATCCCGGGATGGATGAAAAGGTTTGAGGATCCCTGTTAAATCTGTCATGATCACTTCTGTATCATGAGTTCTGAAAAACACTGGGTTCAAAACTCTACTCTTGGGTCATGGGACAAGTGGGGATGAGCAAGGGGTGTGTGTGTGTGTGTGTGTGTGTGTGTGTGTGTGTGTGATTGAGAAAGCAAAGGTAGTCTTTATGTCTGGGGTGGTGATAAGCAAGGGGTGGAAACATAGGAGTGTGTGTGTGTGTGTGTGTGTGTGTGTGTGAGAGAGAGAGAGAGAGAGAGAGAGAGAGAGAGAGAGAGAGAGAGAGAGAGAGAGAAGATGCAAAGGTAGTCTTTATGTCTGGGGTGGTGATGAGCAAGGGGTGGAAACATAGGTGTGTGTGTCTGTGTGTGTGTGTGTCTGTGTGTGTGTCTGTGTGTCTGGGAGAAAAGACGCAATGGTAGTCTTTATGCCTGGCCCAAATTCTGTGCAGTGGAATAGCTTCCTGTCTCCACTGTTAATCAGCTTGGGTCTCGGGGAAGAAAAGGCTGAAGACACTGATGGTGTGCTACCTGGTTGGGTGTTTGAGGTTCTTCTGTACCTGCAATGGGACGTTGTGAATAGTCGTGAAAGCAGAGCTACTCTCTGAAAAGAATGTGATGCGTGGAGTGTGGCAAGAGAGATTTCTGGCGGCTGAAGGGGTGTCTAGCCAAAAATTCCAAAAGCCACCCTGGGGAGCTAAAGACAAAGGCCACAACAATAATGTCCCTTCAGCAACCTCAGAATTAATTAAAATGTTCTCTGTTTATGTGTCACCAGTTCTAACCTAGGTCAGGGTTACAGACACACGCACCCACAAATAAAGGCACAAGTTTGCTGAGCTGGGACCCTCGTTTACGGGACGTCTATTATTAAATGCATTTGCCATATTGTAAGGTAATTAGCGTACTTTTGAGTTCTAAAAAAGTTTCTGGAACTCATTCTCTCCCCGCCCTCATACCTTTCCATTAATAATAGACTTACTTATTTGGCATAAATAAGATGTGTTTGGCATACTAATAAAAGAAAGGCTAAACACTCATAACAATAAATGAGTCACACCGAGCTCAGTGGCTCTGTGCATTTTTACCTCACTTCCAAGCAGAAGTCTAGTCACTCTGCTCTAGGACAGGTAGACAGATACAGTCTCCACTGTCCCCAGCCCCTGCCATCCCTCAGAGGTGACCAGCTGACCTCACACCAGATCCTAGAGAAATCGGAACATTATAGCCTCACGGGGTCTCAGAATTCGGCTGAACACAAACTCGATATGCACACACCTAGATGTCATGCAAGAACTTGTGGGATTCTTGACTTCAAATGACTGCCCTCTGGTCTGACGGAAGAGGGTATGCGCCGTGCCTCGAGCCGCCGTCGAGCACTGGCGAGTGGATGGAACACAGGATTTTTCACCTTGGATAAAACTGATGTTTCTTGGGAATATGCAGTCTACCAGGAAACTTGATTTGTGCTAAGTCATTTACTCCTCAGGAAGATCTCTGACGGAGGCTAACAGCATGTGTCACAGCTGAGGAAACAATCTGCAGACACCCAAGTTAATAACATGGAACTAGAAAAGACCGAGTATGGCCACTCCTACCCCAAGCTTCTCTTCCCACTGCACCTAGGCAGAGGCTTCTCTTATGGATCAGGGACACTATCTTGGGTCCTCGTGGGGCCACGCTGGGTCCTATGCCTGACTTGCACATTGAACTTACTGTCCTATGATCCAGCAGGGTTCAGCCACATCTTTGTTTTGTGCCTAGAAAACCTGGTCTCCCGAAGGAGGCAATCTTGTTTTCCTCTATTTCAGTCAGTCATGGCCAACTCACGCGCTCTATAGACAACTGCAGGGTTTTTCACAGAAGTGTTTACTCCTCTTGTGATATCAACTAAACTAATTAAAGGTGTTTATACGAAGAAATTAATACACTGCTAATGAAATTGTGTAGTATCTCTCTCGCGTGTGATCACACCTTTAGTCTCAGCAATTGGGAGGCAGAGGCAGGGAGATCTCCGAGTTCCAGGATAGCTAGGGCCACACAAAGAAACTCTGCATTGAAAAAAATAAACAGAAAAAAAAAAAAAAACGGTGTTTATCATTTAAATAAGTGTGTGTGTGTTTGTGTGTTTGTGTGTGTGTGTGTGTGTGTGTGTTGGAGATGGGGGGTTCCAGTGGCTAAAAATGCTTGCTTCGAAGCTTGACAACTTAATACCTGAAGCCAACATTTAAAAAAATAAAGGAGCTAGATAGATACACATATGCAATCACAGTGACCGACCCGAGAGCTAACTAGAGAGGATCCCGCCTCCCCCAGGTCGAAGGAAAACCAGTTGTTCTCTGTCCCTCAACCACTGTCATTACACACATGCACGGACACATGCATGCACACTGGAGAACGTGTTTCTCCTTAAAGCATTACTCTTTATTTTTATCTTTGACCTTCAGAAAACAACACTAGTGCCAGGCACCATGGCACACGCCCGCCGTCCCAGCCACTGGGAGGCTGAGACGGGAAGGTTACAAATCAGAGACCAGCTTGGGCTATGTGAAAAGACCCATGCCTATCTCTAACGATAAAATGAAGAAACAAGTGCCAGCCAACCAAACAATAATAGCATGCTAACAATCAAAACAATCCCAGAAGATACACAGACAGGAAAAACACCCAACTCCCCATACAGACAGCAGTGGGGCTGCTTGCTAACTTAGAAGAGGGTTCAATTCATTTGGAACAATTATCTAAAATGGACTTTGCTGGTAGAGAGTAAATGTGCTCTTCAAAGCATAAAAGCAGCCTATGGAGGCTGGCTCTCCTAGCATGCAGGCTGCAGCGATGCAACACCATTACTGTCTTACCCTACCTCCTATATAAATAAACAAATGTAAACTTAAACAAAAAAAAACTTAAGCCTAGAAATACTAGAAATATAGCTAATGGCTATGGCAGAATATTTACCTCCCGCACACAAGATCCTGTGTTCCATCCCTAGTACTATAATAATAAAATGTTTAAAAGCAAAAAAAAAAAAAAAAAGAAAGAAAAAGAAAGAAAGAAAGAAAAAAGAAAAAGAAAAAAGAAAATCCATTACTACATGTAGGGCCTTTCAGGTGCGCAGGCGGTGTTTGGAGGGGTTGTGTTGAGAAGCTGACAACTAATGAACAAAGCCTGACTGGACTAATCAATTATTCAGATCAACATTAGATGCCTGTTCTACACAGAAACGAGGGAATTGTGTCTCCCTGAAGTAATGTGCTAAAACCATGAGTGTAAAACACTCCACTGTAAAGCGGGAAGACAAAGCAGCCATATAAGACCTTCCCTCCAAATGAGTGTACAGTAGAACTATTATTCCATCTGAGCCCTTTAGTTATGTAGAGAGTAAAGGTGGAGGGACTCGGCATCTCACACACCCAGGGTGACTCAGACTGTGTGGGATGAGACCTGAAACTCTCATCTCCCAAGGGCTTGGATTGCAGGAGTGTGCCGCCTTTCACCTGTCCGTGCAGTGCTGCCATGCCTCCTGGCTGCTAGGTAGAGTAATCTATCACTGCACCACACTTCCAGATACCCACTGTGATGTTTAAACACCGCTAAGAATCTTTCCTGTTGTTCTTCAAAGAAGTTTCAGAGGTGTATACGCAAATATGGTCATGACTTATAGAAAGCAAATATGGATTTCTGAAAAAGTTCGTGCCAGCCAGGTATGGTGGCGAGCCTTTAATCCTAGCACATGTCTGTTTAAAGATACAGTAACAAGTTCCAGGTCTGCCGGGATTACACGGGGAGGAAGGAAGGGGAAGAAAAAGCAAAGAGAAAGAAAAGCATGTGTGCATCTTTTCCTGCATCCGGCATCGCTCTCCTAATCCAAGAAAATTTCCAGACAGATGAAGACAAAAATTTCCTTCTACAAACACACACTCAGTTGGGTCTGTGCTATGCCTTGCATCCAATAAAAACTCTGGCAGAAAGAAAAAGAAAAAAAAGGGGGGGGGGTACCCAACCGGACAATTCTTGAATAGATTCAAGCCATAGGAAAACCAGTAATAGATACAACCAGACACCTGCTGACAAACAGTGACAAACCCCACTGACACCGCAGTGACCCCCAGGTTAGTCGAGATTTAATTAAGGGGCATAATTAAGTCAGTGGAACAGAACACTAATGAGTGTTTTTTTAATATGGGTAATTACGTGTAAAAACACAAAGTGTGATGGAGACCTAAATATATCATTAAATGAACGGTATAGAATAACAAACAGACTGTGAAGTGTGCCTACTCTATTGCTCTTAGAGACAAGGAGGCCAAGTGGGTCTCAGGTTGAATAAAACTCGGGCATGTTTATGTTGGCTTCATGCTGGGTGCGTTTGTTATTCTAATTTTGTAATAATAAGCAGTCTGTGTATTAAGATCTTTTTTTTTTTCAACTAAGATTCCAGATTCCGCTGGCTTTGACATTTTTTGTCTCAACTGCAAATGAGCAATTAAGTGGCCGTTTGCAACTGTCTGCTTCCAATGGATCATTTATGGAGGGAGGGGCCCATCTGAGACTGACAGATGTAGGGGACATTGGGTTTCTCATGTTTGAGCTCTGATAGAGGAGAGACCGGGTTTTTTCCTACTCACCAAAAGACCGAGCATGACAGTCAATGTGGCTGACATGAAATCAGTCATTTTTCAAACAAGAAGCCTTTAGGTCATTAGCCAAAAATAGACCAATGTAACCAACCACCGGGTATGTTCTGATTGGAAGGCACGGCTGTGTAGGTTTGGGAACTCACTTTTGACTGTGAGAATGCTATCTGTGGTACCTCGGGCTGACCATGAAGTACAGCAGCACGTATCCAAGCAACAAGTGGGAGCATGCGCGTTTGACTACCGTGGTTCAGCTCTATACAATCTGAGATTTGGAATCTTTCATTTAAAACATATCCGACCACCCCCTCCCCCCCTCAGATACTAAGCATGCCTTTCTTGCCTTCTTGCTTCTGCGCTAACCTCAGAATATTCCAGTTGGCAATATTGCAAATGAAAAAAAAAAAAACAAACAAACAAAACAAAAAACCCCCAAAACCTTGTCATTATTAAAAGAAGCCAATAACCAGATGCTGCCTCATTCTGTTAAGAATCGAACCTTTTTTTTTCCCCCTCTCTTCTATCTATTCTTGAGGTTGGAGCCAGAGCCTAGAAATCGCAGGCAAGCTTCTCCCAAGTCGCTGCTCCTGTAGCCCTGATCTTGATTTCACACAAATATTTACTGTGATAAAAGCTTGTTGTGTGCGGCAGTCCCGCACATTCACGGATCAGTTCATGTATTCTGTTCAATATCAGACGTGTGTATTATCTCTTAAAAAATACTGAGGAGAAAATAAGAATTTGTTTATTATAAAGCTGATTGGAATTTTTTTTTAAAAAAAAAAGTCCCCATATAAAAGTGATACCATCACACAGTGATGTGGGAATGCACTAGACACGGGGCAGCGTAACTTGAATAAGAACTGAAGAGAGAAACTAGCTTTTGTTTAGACAGTGAGTTTATTGAGCTCGTTTTTTCCCTTAATGCTGGCCATAAAATAAGTATTATCTCAGAGAAGGCTAGTATAGCAGTTATCAGGTATTATAAATGCAAAGACTTCATATATACACACCCCAAACCGGGTTAATAATTGATTTCAAAATACTATAAATTGAAGCTGATTAGAATTCCAAATATTTTCATGAACATTATTAACCCTAAGAACCCAGGGAGGCTGAGGCTGATTTTTTTAAGAGATAGCCTGTACACCCTTCCCTAGCGCTTTAAGAGAGCGCGTTAATCCAGGTGACTCTTCATTCATCTAGTAACCAGCTCAATCCATTTGCGTAGCATTAGACGTACGTGAGAGCCCTACTTGGTTGGTTTATTGGGAAAATTAATGATCCTTTTCCAACTGTCCCTCCTCCAAAGCACCTTGAACTTTTCGAAGACTTTTTGTGGGTTTTTTTTTTTTGGGTAAGCCTTTCGTTCAGAGCTCAGGGCAGACACCAGAGTTGTGCATCAGAAAGACTGGCACCTACTTTTAAGCAACTTTTGGATGGCTAGAAGAGCTCATCTTAGGACAGGCATCTGAATGAACGGAGTTGTCTTTTGCCTCCTGCCTCAGAAAAACCAACTACTAAAACAACAAAATCCCAACAGCCTGCCAACGAGCTCGCACTTGTCCGGTGCTTAGAGGCAAGGAGAGGCTGGAGGGCTCAGCAAAATTTTTATGTAGGGGAGCAGGCCCGAGGAAAACTCACACGCCATAACCAATTGTAGACGGAGGATCATCTATCAGGAGACAAATGCAGGAACTCCAGAGTGCCTCTCCTCAAATGAAATAATATATCTTTGAAAGCCAATGCCCATTTTAGGCCCGAGGCCCATATATCAAGCCTGAGAGGCTTGTGGAATCGCTCCAGGGCCATTAACCTTCCACCTGTTTCCCCTTGTCCTTCAGGATGAGCCCCTGCCCTTGATTTTACTCCTGTCCCCTGTTCATCTTCCGACAGAGTGCAAATGTAAAGCAGTGGACCTAAGAAATAACTCAAAGGCAATGGACCAGGGGCATGGTTACAAATCTCTGCCAGCGTCACCGTGACTTATGGAGGCAGTTTGTCACACATGAGCCAGGTGACCTCTGTGACATAACAGAGAAAAATATCGCCCGGGATCAAAGATGGAATCTCTGGTGTTCTAAGTAACTGCATCCCACACGCTGAGCGGGTTATCTGGTGTCTGAGGATCCCCCCCACCCCCACCCGTGCCAACAACCTATGCTCCGGTCAGAGGTGGGCCAGGGAGGGGTTCTTAATTGAAATCATCTCTGTCAAGTAGAACTGGACCCTTCCTGCCATGTCAGGATTAGAATTTCTGTCCTCTTGATTGCTCCTGGCAGTTGCTGCAGACACTAGCTTTAGGCAAACACAAGACACAAGTCCATCCATTGGCCCTTAGGGAGAAACTGAGACACTGAAAAATGCTATGTTCTTGAAGATTTCCATTGCTTGGGTGCTTTCAATCCACAGTTGGACTGTCAAGAGGAAACTTTAGTACAGCATCTTTTTTTTTTTTTTTTTCTTTTACATCAAAGAACTGGTTTGGCTATTTTGAAACTCAGTGTTCACTGAAATGAGCTGCACAACCAGGCTGCATATTCGGGCAATCTCAGTGCTCAGGAGAACTGTTATTTTTAGACTAGCCTGGGCTACATAGCCAGATGTTCATTTAAAAATGCAATTTTTATACGCATTGTCTACTACATTTCATGCCTATGAGTATTAAGAATGATAGTAACGACAGAATGTAATTAAATCATGCGTGAATCCACTTTTACAAGTTTGATACTCTCCTGATGAGATTAAGATTTTGGAAAATGTAGAATTGCCTGCCAGTGGCTTAAAAGAGAGAAGGCATCAGACAGAAAGCATCAGTGCAAATATTTAGATATGAGTATTAACTTCTGGCCTGTAGTTACTACTTAAATCAGGAGTTTCCCAGTCATTTGGTGCTAAAGGTGTATCTGATAGCGTCCAGAAAATGAAACGTCTTTAAAATAGTCCTCCCTAGAGCTACTACGACGTGGGTTAGAGAGACAGTTTCGTGGGTTAAACATCTACTAACCATTCATCCAAACACCCCAAGTTTAGATCCTAGTTCACACATTAGGCAGCTTACAACAGCCTGGAACTCCATCTTCAAACCTACTGGGTACTGTGGAGAAACACACACACAGGCACACACACACTAAGTTTAAAAAGAGTAAAAACAAATCTTGTTATAGAACTCTGACTATGATGCCAACCAAGTCTTGCTTCACAGTTTACTCCTTTCTACCCCACCACAAGGACAGCAGCCATGAGAAATAGCATCCCAGTACCCACCACTTTCCTAGAGTACTTTCTCCTTCCTAAAGCATGCTGCTACCACAGGCCAACTGCTAATGCGGAAATGTCAGTGGATGAAAAAGAAAGTGAGGGGGCAGTGGGCAGTGTCTTTTGGTGCCCTGGTCACATGATACCTGCAAGTCCCTCTGTCTCAGCCTCCTGCGAAGATGATCATTATGAACCACCATAGCCAGGCTTAAATGTCAGTTTTTAATTATTAGAAAGTTCTCCCTGTCTTGTCCTCCAACATCACATACATGGACAATTATTATTTATCTATGTAGGGACGATGGCTCCACAGGAGATGCCTGACATCATGAATGCAATCCTGAATCCTATGGGAGAAGGAAGGGGAGAACCACACCCTGTAGCAATGACGTGCACACCACACACCACCCCATCACCATCCCCATCACCACCACAACACAACAATAAACTTACTATTAAAATGATAATTAGGGTGGACTCCCTAGCTCAGTGGTACTGCACTTGCAAAACATACAAGAGGCCGAAGATCAGATCCAGAGCACTACCCCAAGAAAGAAAGTCTGGAAAACTTCACAGAAATTGGAAATGCCTACTTAAACCTTCACGAAACAGGAAAACACCAGTATTCTTCGTCAGCCACAGGACCCCTTCCCTGTGGCTACCACTAGGGTTAAGGACAATGATGTTCTACAGTTGCATGAGAAATTATTGGTATATACATTTTTTCTCCTAGAAAACTCAGAAACTTCTACCTGACATTCTGAGGTATCTGTGATCCCAGGAAACAGTAACGATTACTTACACAGAGCAGGATGTTAAGCCTTAAAAGATTTTCTGTGTTCTCATTATATAACCTTGGCTGTCCTGAAACTATGTAGATCAGGCTAGCCTTAAAAAGCCAGAGATCTGCCTGCCTCTGTCTGAAAAATTATCAAGCTAGTAAAGAAGAAATTGGGAGAACAAGAAAAACTAGCCAGGATGCCACCAAACTGGCATCTGGCCAATGAGAAAAAAAACCTTGTGAGCTCTTTATTTCAAACAACAGCTAGTGAAACTTGTAGTGGATTGCAGATTCCCACTTCCTAATGTACAGACCTTCCACTACACCTGGTGTGGTTGGTGGCCAATATTCCCTTTGGCTAGTATGTAGATCTTGGACTTTGTTTTATGTCCCTTAAGATAATTTTTCTGTGATGCAAAAACCTAATGATGAGAAATGCAAGCATTTAAAGAATTGCAGCCCCAGACAACTATAGGTATGAATAAAAAAAGCTCAACATTCAGTCTGTGGATTAAAATTAGTATAAAATTAACTTTAAGATAGATATGCCTGCAAGTCTCATTAGGGTTTTCCCATGAAAGATTGTTTCTCTGCACCCTGTGGCAAGGTGTACCTAATCCTGGGGCCCCTTTGTTATATCAATTTCATTGCAGGAACATTTTAAATGTCTTTGTAAGTAAATATCTAAAATTTACAGATAAACACATTTTTCTTTGAAAGTAAATTACTAGATGCTCCTGTATAATTCTGAGAGCCCACGCCTAAGCGCACAGAGTTGGCTTCAGGCCTGATTTGTCTTGATAAAGTGTGAAGCAAAGGATCATTTAATAGAAACGGTGCCTACCAGAAGTAATACTAAAATGTCCAGTCAAAAATAGTCAATCTGAGGAACTGTCAGCTCTTATCAGACTTCTCCAGGAAAAGAAAGGCATTTAGTATTTTCTGTAAAACTCTTGAAATAGTCCTTAAAAAAAAAAATGAAGATACTTTAATGTAAGTTATCTAAGACTTAAAAAAAAAAAAAAAAACACCAATGTCTTCTGATCTATGATTTAAACAAATATGGTTAGACTCCAGAAAGGAAAAAAAAAAAAAAAAGAGCCCAGGCATGAATCACTGCTTACATTCTTCTCCACTCACAAACAATTTCATTTGGGAAAACTGCCACATAGTATCGACAGTGACAACAAATGGCATTGTCCTGCGAACATCTGTTTCCGACTCCCACACTGATACTGCTGCGGGCACCTCGGACTTGTGGTCTCTACAAATCGCTGAGCCACAAAGGAACTGGAAATCGCTGGTCCGAAGAGGTTTTATTATTGGAACACAGGAAAACTTTATCATCGTGCTGGGAAGTTCTGTATCTTTTGAAATATTGGAATGGGGGTTATGTTAGCACATTAAACCATACGGAAGACTACTTCTGAAGAGAAGGGAGGGGACAAATGTTTCTTGTCCTATTATGTCCTTGGATTGAGGTCCCCATTCAATCTTCATAAAACGTTCTCATCCAACCTCAACTTAAAACTGGTTTGCTGTTTAGTTACTACACTTTTGTGTTTTGCAGAGAGAGAGAGAGATACCAAGTAATTTCTAAGCCAATGATATATAAACACTGTTGTTTCTTTACAAAAAGGGGAGAAAAAACTAGAGCTTATTCCCCCCCCCCCCAATTTATACTGCTATGCTTACATTTTCCAGAAATGGAGCAACTAAAGGTTAATAAAGACTCATGACCACAATACCCTCTCCTCCTCAGCCCTGTGTTCAAAGGAACAGAGCGAAGATCCAGTGGCTTCTGTTGCTGCAGTAGCAGCAACACTGTTGCATAGTGATTCCGGCTAGCCTGGCATTAGTTACCTCTAGGAGGCACATTGCTATGGTGGTAGATCCTTCCCTGTGTGGGGTTCAGTTGTTAATAAAAACAGAGTGGGAATCAAACTTGTTCATAATGGGAATTCTAATTAACATGGACTTCAACTACTTGCATACTCCAATTCGCAGCTAGAACTCTGTCTCTTTGCTTGGATAAAAATGGGCTCTCGTCTTAATGGGGATGTTTAACAGGGTAGGCAACCAACATTTGACTTCCACAGATATCTCTAAACTTTTCATTCTCACTAAGACACGTGGGAGCAAACTTCATTTTCCTCTTTGGCATGACTCTCAACTGACACTCAGGATGGGTTTGACCATTGGTTCAAACATTTGCTGCGGCCAGGCAGTAGTGGTGCAAGCCATTAATCCAAGAGCTTGGGAGGTAGAGGGAGGTAGATTTTCTGTAGGTTCAAGGCCAGGCTGGTCTACAAGTTCAGTTCTAAGATAGCCAGGGCTACACAGAGAAACCCTGTCCCAAAAACAACAACAACAAGAAGAAAAAAACCAAAAACAAAATAAAACAAACAAACAAAAAACCCAGACTAAATAATACAAATTAATGAATATTAATAATATGAACAAATAAATTGCTGTAGCGCCAACCAGGCTTTGTGGTAAACATGCCTTTGATCCCAGTCCTCTGGAGGCAGAGGTAGGAGGATCTCTCTTGTGAATTCCAGGACAACCCTATCTACAAAGGGAATTCCAGGACAGCCAGGGTTATATACAAAGTCCTGTCTGAAAAATAAGAAAGCTAGGCTCACAACCAACCAACCAACCAACCAACCAACCAACCTACCCACCCACACCCAACAACAAACCCACAAACCATATACCCACTTGCTGGACAAGCCCGAGGAGTTCGGCTCCTCAAAGCCCACATAAATGTCTGAATTACCCAACTACAGTTAGGAACAACAACCTGCTGCTGAGAAATAATTTTACTTAAAAGTATTAAAACAATTATCATTAAGATAGTATATAATATTTCATTGTTTTTAATACCTAATTTTGTTTCATACTGGATTTTTTTTCAAAGTATTTTGAAATTTCAGCTTTGTGCCTGACATATAAGGGGGTTATAAAACCAGCCACTCAGAGGAAAACAAAACAAAAGAAAATGTGCAGTGTGTCTGTGTGTGTATAAATGCCTTTTGTTTGTTTTGTCTTTTGAGACAGGGTTTTACCATGTAGCCCTGGCTGTCCTCTAACTTGCAATGTAGAGCAAGCTAGTCTCAACAGAGAGCCACCTGGCTCTGCCTCAGGAGTACTGGGATGAAAGGTGTGCTAAGCACACAGATCCTGTTATGTATGCTTTCGCCAAGGTCAGGAGCCAGCCAGATGAAATGTAGGATCTGGCAGAGCCTGTCTGTTCTGTGTGCGGACACTGTCAACCCCAACATCTGATAATAACCAAATAAGTTAGCAGAAAAGCAAGCCGCTGGGGCTGATTTTAGTAAGGAAGATAAAATTCTTCATCACACCTTGTATCCTCCCCCCCCAAAGGAAACATCAGCCCGCCAATTTTACAAACATGCCAGAAAAAGAATTTCCTTGGCAAGGTGACAGCGGGGGTGGGGGTGGGGGTGGGGGTGGAGAATATCCTTTTCAAAGATCAATTAAGCCCCTGAATCCATGAACTTGCTCTAAGAGTTTCTCCCTGGAACCCAAGGCTCGGGGAGATGTGGCTGCCTTTCTATTTTGGGACACCTTCCTTTGTTCACTCTTGCTAAGAATAGCAGAGGGGTTCAGGGTGCTATTTATAACCTTGAAAGCAACTCGACTCCGAAGACTTCATTCATTTAGATTTCCCGTGTTTATTGTTCCCCTACCTTTTTAGTAATTAAAAGTGCCCATCCAAGATTTTATTTAGTAACAAAGTCGGTTGTAAATAGCTTTTCTTTTAATATATGAAAGTCTATATTTAGAAAAAATACTTAACCCCCATGCCCGTAATTAACTAAAAACAATTTTGAGGGGTGGTGGGTAGTGGGTGGGTACTAGGCTGTTTTCCTTTCCTAATTTCCCAGGAAGTGAAATGATTTGGTCATTTGGTGTTGATTCAGAGCCCCATTGAGGACCTGTTCTCTCTCAACTCACCGCGACTTTTGTCTTAAATCTTAGGCTGCCAGTTGTGTTCAGTTCATTATGTGTTTATAATTAGGGTAGAACATTTAAATGTATCTGTTCCAAGACATGATTCAAAGAACATTAAGTCTACAAGTCTTCTCAGACGGTGGGACCTGGGACTCCCCATCACAGATCCCTGGAGCCCCCAGAATCAGGAAAACCCAGATCTCCTAGCTGCACTGACTCCGCCCACCAGACTGCTTTTGTGATAAGTGGCACCATCTCCCCGTCCCTGTTTCAATGCCACATCTAAGCCACATCTAAAGCTCCAGAAACATACACCCCACAGCCTGAACCAGGACTCAGTGGCCACTGTGCCGGGCTCTGCAGTGTAAGCTGCCTCAGTCCGACTTGAGACAGTGTATATCTTCAACTTTCAACAGTGTTCCTGAAGACCTCCAAGCAAAGAAAACTACTGTTGATACTTTGACTGCACAGTTGCTGCCCTGGGGAGATGGAGGACAGGTGGTGCTGAAGCCGTGGCCCAGAGAGAATCAGCCCTGCTTTTTCACGCCCTCAAAATCCACTAGAACCCACACAATGAGGGCTTTTTATTTAAAATGGTCTATTGGAGTAATAGTCGGCAGTTAATTAGAGCACTCAGCGTCAAAGGCTCTCTTAACGAAATTTTCAGGTTCTCTGCTAATACTGAGCCTCAAGTCAAAATGGGAGCAGTTCTGCAATAATTCTCAGTTCTCAATACAGGGTAATTTAATGTCAGATTTGCCCTCAACTCGAAAATAATGGATTGGGGAAAACTGTTGTTTTAAGTACCATTTTAGTATGTTTTTACCTGATGTTTTATTTTGATAAAGTCAAAGGGAAATAAATAGTCCCCGGCTAGGAGAGTTCTGTGAAACAGCACATCTGTGCACCAAATCCTTTCAGCTCTGGGCTCGTTACAGGCGTGAGGGCTTTTCCGAACTCAGCCCAAAGTGAGATCAGACTCAGAGCTCTGGGGGAAATCCACAGCAAAAACTCATGAGATGTTTTGTGGATATTCCTGTCTCTGAAGGTGATGTGTCTGGTACATTTGATTTACAAATCAGAGAACATTAAACAAAGTAGTCTAAACACAAATTAATTGACTAATTGGGAATTCTCACTAGTTTACAATCTGGTTAAAGAAAGTCGCAAAAAAATTTGCAAAAGGATGTGCAGAAGGAAATGTGGATAGATTTGGTGATTTATTCATGGCTTCTGATGCTTTGGGAGAGTCTTGGTTTATTCAGAATGGTCTCCAAACTCATGGTTCTCTAGCCTACAAAGGTCTACAGTAACAGATACACACCGTCTTGTTACTATTTCAAAAGACGACTCTCACCATTGCTCCCGCTAAATCTGCCAACACATGGCCCGTGACTTGTAGATTCTTTCAGAATTCCCCCATTTACTTAAAGAGTTTCCACACAAGCTCACACTCTTCCGGGCATCTATGTTCTTTCACATGCACAGATGTGGATAATTCCACAGTAAATGCCAGGTCAGGCTTACATATACATCCTGAGCAGAGTTTTGATTCAGTGTAGTTCACACTAAGTAGCTGGTGAAGCCTCCTGATTTTTTTTTTTTAAGCAAGTTTTTAACATGGTGACTATTTAAAAATCAGAAATCAGACTTTTCAACATGACTGGCTTAGCTCATGTATGACAGCTCATAGCACTTGGGGGGGGCTGGGTTGGGGAGTGAGGCAAATTTCTGTAATTTCAAGGCCAGCCCAGTTTACAAGGTGACTTTCTGGCCTGCTAGGGCTATATAGTGAGACTCTGCCTCAAAAAGAAACACACAAATGAGCTCATAGAATTTTATAGGCTGTGTGGTCTCTTTTTACTTTGTTGGTGGTTTCAGACAGGGTTTCTCTGTGTGGCCCTTTCTGTCCCGGCACTTGCTCTGTAGAACATGTAGAATTCAGAGATCTGCCTGCCTCTGCCTCGCCAGTAGTGGAATTAGAGGCATGCTCCCATACAGGCGGAGGCTGCTGTCTCTCTTTGTGTGAATTAACTCAAGCCCACAAGGCTAGTGCAGAAGGTTTCTTCTGCCATCCTGTCTTTTAACTCTCCTGTGTAGTCACCATAGTAAGGACAGGACAACCTTTCTTACGATGCACACAAACTATTCCTTTGGTCACTTCTACACTGAACAACAGTCACACTGCCACAGAAAGAAAAGGAATTTGACACAACTCACTCTGTCAAATATTCCAGATGACACTCAAATTCTTTACATAGCCAAGAATGACCTTGACCATCTGATTCTCCTGCGCAGAGAGTTGTGTGATCGCCATGCCTGGCTTATGTGGTACTGGGGTTAGAACCCAGGTCTTCCTGCCCTTTTAGTTTTGATGAACTTTGAACTCTGAAGACCAAATGCTTCACCCAGATGCTCTCTAGAGCTATATAGACTCTCTCAAAGGTAAGTGTTCATGGATGCTCTCACACAATTAGGAATGTCTTCCAGTACTTTTAAATCAGCTATTTTAGACAGAGAAGGCAGGAACAGGCAAAAGAAAACTGAACCAAAGTGAGATTACTTGAAGCAGGTTGAGTGTCCCTGACTCAGCCCAAATATCTGAACAGCTCCAACATCGAATTCATGTTTACACTTGGATTCTATCCTTTAAGTATCTCACTATGCGAGTACAAATATCCCAAGTGAAAATAAAAAAATGTGCAACTCTTTAATGCTAAAGCCAAAAAAACCTACCATGTGATTCTTAAGCACAGAAATATATACACCCTAAAATGTTTATAACCTGCTAAATGATCTTACCATAGGGAAACCCCAACACTTTTCCCTCAGATCACTTTAGAAGCTGTGTCTATGTTCAGAATATGAATTCTTTGTTTTAATTTTTTTGCAGTACTGGAAATTTATGCCAGGATCTTGCACCCTCTAGGTAACTCCAGCCCATTTTTGGTGTCAGTGTTGAGACAAGGTTTCATCATACATCCTGGACTGGCTTGAACAGGCTGGCTTCAGGCTGAGCTTTACCTGCCCCTCCTGCAGAATATTGGACTTAAAGGTATGTATACTACTTTTGAGCCCCCAGCTTATCTATACACTACAAATTCTCCAGAATAAGAAGAGAAAGCCTAACAATTCCCAGAATCACCAGTTTAGGTTAGCAGATTAAGGCTGAGAAACAGGAAACGGTTTAAAGATGCAGTCGATATTGTAGTTACTACAGGAAAAATCCCTGATAGGCCTCAAATCAGTGAGAATTTGTTTTTTTTTTTTGTTTGTTTGTTTTTTTTTTTGTTTTTTTTTTTTTTTGTTGCCATCCATCCTAGGCTGGCTTAGAACTTATACTTCTCCTGTGTCAACATTGGAATTGGACATGCATTTAGTTGTGTATGTCACCGTATATAGTAAAAAATAATTTTTTTAAATGAAGAAAAGCTCATTAAAGGTATATGAGGTTGCCAGTCAGTATCTGTGGTCTTGATTAAATCCCATTAGATTACAATGTACAATGTTAGTGATGGAGTGGACTTCTATCTTTACTCCTATTCACAAGGTATGTTAGCAGACCTGCAACTCAGAAGCAAGGTTATTACTCATGACTTCAACTTCAGAACCTATCACTTGCTCACAGAGACGGCCCCAAGGCACTTTGAAAAACTAGGATAGTGCTAAGCACAATATCTAATATTCTTAGAAACATGCCAGAGAAAGAATATACTGCCTGCATCCTTCCTGAGGCTTTCCTAAATTGTTTGCTTCAGGTCCACATGGCTGCTGTCAATCTGCTCTTTCTGGGCTGCTGGACTTGCACTATGTGATCTGGCAAGAACTTTCTCCTAAGGTCATTGATGACACATCCAAGGCAGTCAGTAACATACCAGTCTGTCCTTTTACACCAAATGCTTAGAAGTGAATGAAGTGCTAAGGCATTGGGTCCTGTTGGAATACTGGGAGACCTGAGAAGTTTAAGCTAGGAACTACTCACTGTTACTACAGGATAATTGACTTTGGCGTATATGAGATTTTTTTTTATGGTCCTCTATAATTTTGTGGACAACTCCCTGGATGTGTTTTATTTGTTTACTTGTTTGCTTACAGACAGGGTTTCTCTAAGTAGCCCTGGCTATTCTGAAGCTAGTTCTGTAGATCGGGTTAGCCTCAAACCCAAGGGTCAGCCTGCCTCTAAGTGCTATGATAAAGGGGGTGTGCTAACTGCTGTTCTGGCCTGAGAGGAGAGAAGACATAAAATGATGTATGTATCTAACATACCTTGTATTAGTGGAAGAACAGGAAACAGCCTTTCAGAATCAAGCCAAATGGCAAGGTTTGGTTTGCAGGTTAAGCTTAGAATGAAGGTTTACAAAGACCAGAGACACTGAGAGAAAAAGTCATGGCACAGGCACAAACTGTGTGTCAAATGTTGCTACAAGACCCAGATTGAAGAAACACATTTTAGGGAAGAAACACATTTTAGGCTAGTCCCAGTAGTGAGGAGCTTGCCAGCATAGGCAGTGTCAGGCAGAGTCTCTTTTCTTCCTATGATAATATACCATGACCATAAGCAAGTGGGGTGAGGGTGTAAAGGTTTATTACATCTTACACTTCCAGGAAACACTCTATTACTGGGGGAAATTAGGAAAGAAACTCAAGTACATCAGGAACCTGGAGGTAGGAACTGAAGCAGAATCCATGGAAAAGCATTTACTGACTTGCTCCTTGAGGCTTACCCTGCCCAGGGTTAATTAATAGCACCCAGGTATCCAGGTCCAGGGGTGTCAGTACCCCACACCCATGTGCTACCATATCATTAATCAAGAAAATGTTTCCACTGACTGGACGTGAAAGTGCATGCCTGGTCTACATAGTCTCAGCTAGCACTACTACTAGAGAGGCCTGGTCTCAAACAAAACAGAAAATACTCCACAGGCTTGCCTATAAGCCAGTCTATCGGGAACATTTCCTCACTAAGGTTTCCTCTGGGCAAATGACTCTAGCTTGGGTCAAGATGACACAAAAACCTAATCTGAATGGTGCCATCCCTAATATGAGGGTAGGATGCAGTTTAAAAAAAAATAGTCATTTTAACACAAGAGGTCTAAGCCTCTTGCTTTCTTGAGCTCAGAGTCAATCTGGGAGCCAAGAGAGCACACAAGAGAAGAACTATCCTTAGCCCTTTCCCTGGGATTTGAAGCCTGGTTAGTTTGTATCTTATCCTGACCAGGGAGCTAATTGCTAGCAGTGCTGTCCATCCATGGTGATGATCAAATAGGTCACGTTCACCTAGTGACAGCCTCCAAGGGACCAACACAACCTGTCAAAGCGAGGGTCCAGGTTACAAGTATCTTGGCTGCTTTTTACCTCTGAAATACATCAAGGAACATTTGCAGAGGAGCCCTCTTAGGGTCTTTGTGAAAAGCTTGAATCCAGAGATGAGCCTGCAGGTGGGTTTACTTAGTTACACTCATTTTCTAGACGGGGGGGGGGGGGGGGGGGAGAAGATTAGAATAAATCAATGGTTCCTAGAAAGGGTCTGTATGTCCAGGGTGTTTGGGCAACATTGTGGTTGGCCCCTGGAGATTCTGTTTCCCTTACAGATGGCTTCCCACACTTTCAGCCAAAAGTGGAGTCTTAACTGCCTTGTCATCTATCAGTCCTGGCAGCCTGGCATCTTTACCTTAACCTGGATCATGGGTCTACCAACCCTCCTCTTCTGTTCTTGAGCTAAGCCACTGTCTAACTCTAGGGTATCATCTAGGTTTCTTCTATCCTCTCTTACGTCTGTGTAACCCAGTGTCCACCTGAGCAATGATATCTTAGGACAATCTGCCGACACCAGAGCATTGCTTATATAGATTTCTTGTTCCAGAAGGATGAAGCATCATCATTCATGAGTTGGACTTTTCAAATGCTCTGATCTATAGGGAGCTATTTCCCCCCCTGTCTCTTCTCTTGGAAGTGTTGAGTTAGTTCTCCTGGTTTTTTGTTTGTTTGCTCTGTCTATCCTGTGCCTGGACAGCGTACCTTTGTTCACACTAGTCTGTTCTTGCTGTTTAGACCTTAGCTCAAGGGTTATTTCTTCCCCCCAGCCATCTCAGAAGTGACGCTGGCTGCCAGGCTCCTGTGTGTGCTCTGGGCTCTGATTTGTTCTGGCAGTAAACATTTCCCTTGTGAGCTTGTCTATCATCAGCTCCCCGCCCCCTGGCAAGGGAGCATCAATGAACAAAAGACATCGCCCTTGTTGATCTCGTTAATTTAACTACGGTGCATCCAAGTCTAGAGCAGGTCTTGGTGCACTGTGGGAATTTCATTAACATGTGCTGAATGAATGTGTAACTCATCAGGTCTGGGGCCAGACCCGGCCAGAAGCAATTTCTAAAAGAAGCTGATGTGGTCACTTTAGGTCCACTGGGCTACACAGCCCCCTCTGCATATACCAACACTTGAAAAGCCATCAAATAATTGACTATGAAATAAAAATGAATAAATCAGCAAGTCTTCTGGTCAAAAAAGAAGGCTGTCCTGAAAAAAAAAAAAAGTTAATATATGGTATTTCTTTACATTAAACATGACACACAGACTAGAACCTCAAATACCTATGTGGTACCAGTAACTAAAATTTGCCTGGAAGGAATCAAGGATGAAATAACAAATAAAAAATAATATAAAAAATATCAAAAATTAACTCTTGAGGATAAAATAACAGAAGTAATTCTAGCACTTAAAAGTTGCCAGTTGCACGCTCAGCTTCTGCACAGTAACAAAACCTGGGCAGCTCAGTAAATGCGAGCATCAAATTCACTCCTAACCAAATCCTAGCAGGAGAATCAGCCGGTAGCTCACCCCTGTAACTTAGCACTCTGGAGACAAAGTTCCAGACCCGCCTGAGCTCCAGACGGAGACCCTGTCTCAAAACCAAACCAAAAGCCACACCAAAAAACGACCTGAACAAAGCTGTGAGGTTCTATTAGGAAAATGTGTGTGTGTGTGTGTGTGTGTATGTGTCTAGTAGGAATTTTTGCTTTATTTTCAGTCCTTACGATGTCCCCTGCCTGTCTCTAGTGGCTTCCCTTGCCTTAAACAAAACCAGTGTTTAGGAACTGTAAGTTAGAGACATGATGTGCTTGGGACACAGGCCAGTCCTGTCTACATAGTAAGTTCCAGGACAGCCAAGGATATGTGGCAAGCCATCATCAACAAAAGAACCGTATGTTAATGCCTCGGATAGACTAGTGCCCAGTTTCCCCTTGCTTGCTCTCTGATAGTTCACCTTGGAGAATAGAAGTAAGCCACACTCCCAAAAGACACAGGGGTCAAGGCATCTATAGTTCTGCACCAGCTGTTCCCTGCGAGGCGTACCCCTCCGTCTCTGCCCTCCCATCTGGCTCTGCGCTCCTACTGTCCAGATCCTCTCCCTGACCACTCTTGCCCCTCCTGTGCCGGCTTAGGGCTTGCACTACATCTGAACAAGCTGCCAACTCTGTTTTAATCTTGGTTGGAGTAATGCGGTGTTGCTCAGGGGCTGGCTTGTCTTTGGGAATTACACTGCCTGGTGGCAGTGTCCTCGCAGACCTCGCTGTGAGCACAGGATCTTTCACATGCCACACGGCCAAACATAAGACTAAGACTTCAGAGCCCGTCCTCAGATGCTGCCTCTATCAGGAAAGGCTTGTGTTGAGGAATAAAGGGGCCCTGGGGGACTTAGCAGGTGTCCAGTCAAGACTGCTCTTGCTGTTGTCTACAAAAACGTTGTGTGGGGATTACCACACAGTAATTCTATCCGTGTGCTGAGTGAGCCAATAAAGGAATGAAATGCATGGATCAAGCCTAGGTCACACCGACTCACTTGTAACAGACCTTCAGGGATAATTTGAGTGTGAGCCAACTTTAAAAAAGTTCTCCCCTCCTGGTGAGATAAAGGCATAATGTATGGTTTTAATTCTTAATTATCATTGTGTGTGTGTGTGTGTAAACTTTATCTTAGCATCCATTTTGAATGACATCATGCCAGTCTAGGATGAAGCAAAGATATAGTAAAAAAATTTTCTTTTCCTATTTCTAGTTAGCTCTCAGCTACAACTGAATATTAATTACCATTTTGCCAGGACTACTGTTCCCATTGCAAGTCGCTGATGTGATCTGAATCTAGTGTAAACAGCAATATTTTCTGGCGTCTTCCCATCCTTAATTCAATGCCAAATAGATTCAGACTTTTTCCCCCTTGAAGCTGGAGTGAAAATCAATTAAAGAACATAATAATATGTTAACTGGCTAATACAGCAGTTAACATTAAGGGGCACTTCAAACCCCCGTGTTTTCGGCAGCAAAGCTGCTTGCCCTGTAAGATCTATAATTGAAAGAATACCGTGAGATGCCTTTCATCAGCTCCACGAGTTACATTTCCTACTTTGATAACTGTACAAGGAAAATCTAAGGCACTTCAAGCTACCCAATTACATTTGATTAGCGAGTCAAAATAATGTAACAGCTTTTCATCACCCAGAGGAAAACTTTTGAAGAATTCTGTTGCCAACGCTTCTGCACAAACACTAATCTATATCATTATTTTTTTACAAGGGGAATGTAATATTTAGTAAGTTTTTTTTAATTAGGCAGTAAGCAAAGTCTCATATTCATTATAACTTTAGATCAAACAAACAAGCAAGACTGCAAAGAGATATGTGGTATAAGGAAGCTCAGATTTCAGAGCCCGCAAAATACAGTGGTTAAAATAAAATGACAGGACTTCACCCAACAAGCCTGAAAACAGGATACGCCCTCAAAACATGGACGCAGATTTAGCTGGGGAGCCCCAAATCTACTTGTGCATGTCACGATCTACTAGCAAATGCAGGTGAGGATACCTGACCAAAAGACACCAGCAGGGTGAGCTAGGAAATCTTTTTAAATATCATTCTGAGATACAGATATATATTTCACACTGAGGGTAAGGTACTTGCATAATTGTTAAGTAAGGTACTGGGCCTAGCATCTATGGGGCCTTGGCAGGGGGTTGGGGTAGGGGGGAGTAGAGAGAGAGAGAGAGAGAGAGAAAGAGAGAGAGAGAGAAGCAGACAGGAGAGAAGGGGAGAAAGGGAAGAGAGGAACCAGCAACTTTAAGAAGAGCAGGGACTTTGGATGTAGAACGGGCTGGCTTGAAACTCACATCAGTCCTCCTGCCTTTTGCCGAGGCTGCACCATACTTAGCCAACATGTATTTGACATCTAGGACATTTCCTTCCCATAAAATATTTTCAACTTAACCTTTAATCCCAGCATTTGACACCTGGAGTATATATAATTTTAGGCTAGAAAGGTGTATATAGTTAAAATCCCTGTCTAAAAAGAATAAGAAAAAGGAAAAGAAAAAGAAACCTCATTTGATCTACTTTTCTGGGGTGAAAGGCACTTCCCACTTCCTGGCACGTGGTCCTGCTGTGGATCAACATCAGGCCAGTTTCTTCTATGCTGTGCGTAGGTGAGAAGAACAGAGCCCAGGACTAAACTCTGACTGTGGCACTCTTGTTACACAGGGAAGGGAAGCTCTAGACCAGTGGTTCCCAACCTTCCTAACGCTGTGGCCCCACAACCACAAAATTATTTCACTGCCCCTCAGTATCTTTAACTCTGCTATCGCTATGAATCATAATGTCCATGTCTGATACGCAGGATGTCTGATATTTGGACCTCAGGGGTGGCGAGCCACTGCTTTAACTGGATTATATTTATGTAAAAGAAGAGCTTTGTACAAAATCAGAGATGGATCAAAACTGGGTGCAAAGCTAATCCTTAGTGACGTACATCGGGAGGGACAACTCTCCAGGACAATGTGCTCAGAGATGAGCAAACAGCCCTCAACAGACCTCTGACCTTTAGACTTCTAATTCCTCTCCCAAAGTTTTTGTCTCTTCCTTTAGACTAAACCTTGCGTGAGGAACTGGGGCTGGAAGCAGTGTCGGGTTAGATGCTCCAACCTAGATCTCAGGAGGCTCTGGGCTCAAACCCCAACACTGCCACCATTCAGAGAGTTGGCCACGGCAAGTAATTCATATGGCAAGTGACAATCGTCCTGGAGAAAGAAGGAGGCACAGGCAGCCATCAGTAGGACGGGCTGAGCATGTAGCTAAGAGCTACATTGGCACCCACTGCCTTGCAGGGAGTGGAAACCTGCCGCTGTTTGAAGTTTTATTTTTTTCCTTTTAAATTTGGCACACAAAGTAATGGGCTTTCGCGGACAGGACATTCTTTTTGCTTATATTCATCCATCCCCTGGAAGAGGAGAATTTCAAATTTCCTGTGAGTGGCACAGACCCCACCTTTAACCATTCTGCCAGGCCTGATGCCACTTTTCCCCTCTGGCCCATCAGTGGGAATACAACAGAATCCAAGGCACCTCCATGGACAGTGGTGATCCGGCGGAAGATTTGGAAGGAAGTTATGCCTATCACAAGGCGTGGCAGGTCTCTCTCCTGTCTGCTGTCAACCTCAGGAGACTGCCCTCCACCACTCCCCGGTGGAAAGGTGAGCCAAGGGCAGTTTCCAGAAACCACTAGGTCTCTATCTTGTACTGTGGAATCAGGAAGCGCCCAGGCCCTGGGATCCTAAGGCAACATAAAGAATAAAGGAAGCCGAGGAGGAAGAAAGGGTCTGGATGGTTAGGGGATGACATCGTAAGGCCAATGAGACAGACCAGGCTAGAAGCCCAGTCAGCCAGCAGGGCTCCAACTTCCTGGCTGCCCCACGCTCAGTCTGGGATAAGACGATGTAGAGTCCGGTTTTAGTAGACATTGGGGAGGCAGCCAGAATGCTGGAGTGATGGACTGTCTCCCTGTGTTTAATCGGGGGTGGTGTTCTCGAGTTCGAGATGGATGTCCCTAACTCGAGTAGGTTAAATGCCCAATTTCCAAGCAGCCAATCTGTAAATGGATGTTGAACTTTTGCGGAATCTACTTCCCAAGCTGTGGAAGAAGAAGTCGGAGCAAAGTCATCCTCTAGTTATTATCCCAGGGAGTAAAGGGATCTCCCGCACCTCATGGGTTCAGGGGCAAAGTCCTTCCGCAGTGCGTGGAGGGGTGTCAAGTGTGAGTCATGTTTGCTGGCTCCACTAGTCTGCTGCCCATAGATGTAGAGTACACACAAGGACCCAGGGACAACGAGGGGAATCTCACGCCCCCCCCCCCCCCCTCAACCCGAGGAACTCATACTAGCAGGCAGGCAGTCATGGATAAGCTTAAGTATGGGCACCGTTGGGCAGGGGCAAGCCTTGCGGTAAGCAAAGACACTCACTAACTGTTATCAGCAGGCACGGGCCTACTTCTAAGTGGACAAACTGACAAAACTATTTCTACTGCCCGTTCTGTGAGGAAACAGTCCTGGTCCTGGGAGCCTGAAAAGGGAAGAGAAAGCCCACCCAGGCACTGAGTTTGGGGACCGCCACCCGGCCACTCCACACCTGCAGCCCTCTCTGTGCCCGTAGCTGTGGACCAGTTTACAAGAGAAGCTGTTTCCAGAACAGGCCCCTGTCCCCCCTGCACCTGTCTGTTCTGATGCAAGGGTCGTGTAGGGCTCCACACTCAGTTCCCCACAATGAGCTCCCTCACTTGGGAAAAAAAAATTGAGAGCAATGAATTTCCACATCCTTGAGTTGACTTAGAAAAGGGTCCTACTGCAGTGAAAAGAAACCACGTCTAAAGCCCACGTGGCAAGGGTAACACACAGGACACATTCTCCAGTTTAAGGAGGACTTTATACAGTTTTGACTTAATAGCACTACTCATGTGTTAACTATGCATCAGTAAATGCCTTGGGTCTGAATGTCACTGTCTAAACCAGTAATTCTCTCAACCTTCCCGAGACTGAGCCTTTATTACAGTTTCTCACATTGTGGTGACTCCGATCCGTAAAATTACTTGGTGGCTACATCATGACTGTTCCTGCCTCACCAGGCCTTGGGGCTGAATGCCTCCTCCTCTAGCCCATCCTTCCTTCTGTCCTCTAGCCCATCCTTCCTTCTGTCCCACAATGCTTCCATTCTCCTGGAACCTCCAAGCTCATTCAGTCAGCAGTGCCAATTTTACAAACACGTTCTTTTGACTAAAAACACAGATTTATTAAAAAAAAAAAAAAAAAAAAAAAAAAAGGACAGATTTGGGCCTGAAAAGACACAGGTTAGTAAGACAGGGTTGTCCCTATGAGCCCCGGTCTGTACAAACTCCTGGTCCCCTGCCTCAGGTTTCCAGGTGGTGGCAGTCATCATAAGTGCTACCATGTCTAGCCTGTAGCAGTTTTTACTGAATAGTCAACTCGGCACTGTAGACTAGCAATCTTAGGAGTGTGTTGAGCAGCAGGAGGAAATGTATCCTCTAGAATTAATATCTTATATGTGAACTGTGAGCCACTCAGTTCTATTTCTCTCTGAACCAAAAGAAACTACAGGAGATGGGCGTGGTAGCAGCCCGGTCTAACACTCCAGGCTGATATCCCAGGCACCTGAGAGGCAAGTTAAGGCTGGCTTAAACTAGTGTTCAAGGTCAACCTGAGCTACAGGTATCTTTTCTCAAACTAAAGCAAAAGGCAGGTATGGTGTGTTATACTTCACCATGGGAAAAGATCTATAAGCCGTCAGGCCTGCACTGTTTATAATGTGCTCTTTACCACCTGACCTCGAGAAAGCATCCTGCTCGCATCCCTGAAGGCAGACACTCCTGACAACAGGCGACCCCGTTACTCTTGAATTTCTCAGCTGTGACTTCCAAGCTGAGGATCGCCTTGTACTCAAAGTAGACTGCATACAGACTAAGAGGGGGAATTTGTTGGTCGTGTAAATAAAGCCATTGAGAAGTTAAGATGCTGTAAGATGCTGACTTCAGGACTTTTGATTCTTAAATGAGAGTGCTGACTTTCAAGGAAGGCTGTGTGCCCATGGTTACAGCTACTTTGATGAGTTGTGCAGACTCCCAAGATCTGTAAGCTCGGAGGTTAGATGGCACTTGCAGCTTGCAAAACAAAACAATTTAATCTGTGTGTGTGTGTGTGTGTGTGTGTGTGTGTGTGTGTGTGTGTGTGTGTGTTTGAGACAGGGTCTCTTTGTGTAGCCCAAGCTGTCCTGGAATTCACTATGTACACCCAGCTGGCCTCGAACTCACAGAGATCCACTTGAATCATCATCACACATCTGGCCTTAATTCTACATTAAAGTATCTGAGAACCTTAAGAAAAGCAGATCAGGGTAGGGTGAAAAAGGGAGTTTACTTAAAAGGGGTCTAAAGGGATGTGTGTGGTAACAATTTCTCATGTGCCTGCACCCTAAGAATGGGGTGTTAAGTTGTATTTTAATGAAAATAAAAATGTGGAGGCTTCTATGTGTCTTTTGTTTTTGTTTTGTGACACAAGGTTTTGCTATGTAAGCAAAGTGGCCTAGAACTCACAATCCTCTTGCCTCGGACCCCTTAGCACTGGGATTATAGATGGGCACCATCGTGCCTGGCAGCCAGTGCCACTATTGCGGCATCCCTGAAACACAGATGCAGAGGCTGGCAAGATGGCTCAACAGCCAACAGGTACTTGCCATCAAAACAGCAGAACTAAGAGCGGACCCCTTCGGTCTACAGTGAGATGCAAAATGCAGGTTTTTACACCCACACCCCCACCACAGGCTTGTTTCCAATCTTCCTGGAGTCTGAGTACCAAAACAGATCGATCCGAAAGGCAGGCTGCCATCCCCAATGCTCCCGTTTCACAAAGATGGAAGAAAATATCTCTGTCCAACTCTAGTGAAGGAAGCCAGTCTCCCCTCTGCCTCAGAGGACTGCCATTGTGAATCTGGCTATGTTTATTTTATTGGCTTTTGTTTTGATGAGCGGCTAGTGGTAGAAGTTTTCATGTAATTGGCATTATCTCTATCTCGGATTAACTGTGCAGTACCCAGAGAAGTGAAAACAAAGGCAGGTAGATGAACTGTGTACCTAAGGTGCTAGAACCTGGATGATTTCCAGTAGGGACCGTATCAGTCTTGACTCCAATTGCCAGGCAAAGGCAGAAAGCCAAGCGGGAGGAAGGATGTGGGAAGATGTTAAGCACGCTCATATCCATCCATCCATCCATCCATCCATCCATCCATCCATCCACACATCCACACACCCACACACACACCCACACACACACACACCCACACACACACACACGCATACACACGCATACACACCCACACATGTGCATGCAAAACCTTAATGAAGAACTGGGGATGAAGAGATGGCTCCTTGTTTGAGAGCAAGGTAGATCACAACTCTAGACCCCCCCCTTTCTGGCCTGGGCACAACTGTATTCAAATATTCCCTTCCTCACATAGACACACATGTGAATAGACATGGTATAAATTAAAAATGAATCTTTTAAAGAAGTTTCTAAAGTTGGGGCGGCTCCAATCCAAGTGTATTGGTTGGGAAAGGTGGACTGTGAACTTTAGTCCAGTAGTTGGTATGGTAGCATACACAGCACCTGAGGCCAGCTTGGTCTACATAAACAGTTCCAGGCCAGTCTGGGCTATATAGTGACACCCCTGATCTCATAAAAAAAAGGGGGACTGGGAGATAAATGTTAAAAATAAATGCAACCCTGCTTAGAAGTTCTGTAATGGATCAGAAAAAGAGAACGAAATCTTAGCCCAGCCTTTGCTGTTTTGATTTAGAGAAAACCACACTAAAAGCCTGCCTTCGACATGACTGAATTCCTTTGACACAAACTCCCCAAGTCTCTGAGACCTATTTTTCCACAGAAATGTTAGTTACGAGTTTCAGTCAGGATTAATTTAGACTTTTTTCTTCCTACATGTATCAGAATCATTCATGGAGGGGAAGTTCTTCTATATCCATTCCCAGAATCCTCAGAGGACATCTGGTCTCATTAAAAGATCAAATAGATACTCCAGATTCGTTAGTTGTTTAACAAAGTGGGAATTATTTTCTCACTGTACTCATGTTTCTGAGATGCATGAGATAGATATTCAAGTCACAGGTGAAGTAGGTAATGGGGAAATGGGGGGACAGCAGGATATGGGGATGTTACCTTCGTCCTGAACATAGGCCATTTCAAGTTCAAAGGGTCTCCTATCTGTGGCTGACATGTGAGCTGGATTCTAATCCTTCTCCTTCTGCCCATCTTCTCTGGGAGAAGGAATACGCTCTACATATATACCTTGCCCCCAAGATAAGAGGACGGAACAGAATCAGGTCTGGCCATCTGCCCAAGCATGAACACGTGGGTTCACGGGTACTATGGAGTGCAAGCTTAACTGAGTCTTTGCAAGGCCCAGAAGCACTGGCCAGTAGACCTCCATGAAATGGTTCCCCAGTGGCTGAAAAGAATTATTGAAGCTTTCTACAGTGAGTCATTCCCTCCCCAAGGTCGTCTGGGCTCAGGGAAAACCTGTCTTGTTGATTATCAGTGATTTAATGGCGGTGGTGAAGGGCTTCTGAGAACTTAGAGATCCGAGTTAGCTTTACTGGCAAAGGTCTGTGCTCTGGGAGTCAAAGGTCATGGTGCTTGTGTGCATGTGTCCGTTGTCTGTCTCTGTGTGTCTCTCTCTGTCAGTCTGTCTCTGTGTCGTGTGTGGGTACACGCATACTAAGGAAAGATACACATTAGGTCTAATTCTCTAACCCTGACTCTGAGCCTTAGATCTGCTTTCACTGGGGGCAAACCAGGTGCTTCTGCCTTGATTCCTTCATATAAAGAGTCTAAACAGAATGTCCAGAGATAAAGAGTGTTGCTTCTGATCCCCCTGAACCCATGTAAAAAGCTGATTGGGTCAGACAGACAGCCTGCTGTTGTAGTGCAAAAGGAAGAGACAGAAAATCTGGAGCAAGCTGGCCAGCCAGCTTCACTGTTTGCACTGGGTTCTGGAGAAAACCTACCTGGGTATATAAGTTGGAGAGGCATGGAGGAAAACATAGGACCAAACACTGGCCAACACACACACAAGGACATGTGCACATGCATTTGCACACATGCAAAGATGAATACACACACACAGACACAATACATGCATACACAGAACCATGTGCACATTAAAAAAAGAGGGAGGTGGCAGGTGTTCCATTATTCTTACCCTAACCTTTGGCTCTGAAAACCTACGCAAAATCTTGCTAGACAAAATCTAGTGAGGCAATGGGACCATAAGGCTTTATCTGTGCTCTTTTCAAAGTTGACAAGTGGCAAAATATTAATTTTTCAATTTAGATGCTGTTGGGTAGGGCTGAGGCCTAAGTCGTTCCTAGGAATGAAAAACAAACCATCTGAGGTATGCCTGGGCCCACCCCTTCTCCTTTCACGTTCCAGTTATGCTTCCTATAACTTAGCTTTTGATCTCAACATGGATTCTTTGAGAACCGTAACCCCCTTTCACACACAGCTCACAAATATGAAGCAAAGTAAAAACTGCCCATGGGCCCTTCCATTCCCATAAGTAGTAAAGAAAAATCTGTGTTCTCTCCTTTTGACATGGTAGGGAGTGTAACTTGTCCCATGATGTGGTCAAGGGGTTGTTTGCCTAATTGCCTTATTATCCTATTATCTTCCAGGACCTTTCTGTGCCCTTGATGGACAATTGGCTGTGACACAAAAAAGTGACAAGTGTTTAAAGGTGACCACTGATCTTCCCGAACGAGACTTCAACAAAATGAAGATTATACAGGTTGCAGGCATGTCTTCTAGCACAAGCCAGAAGAGGCCATGAATGGTGACAGGTGACAGCCAAGTAGACAGACTACAAAACTTTCCCTGGAGCAATACTTCTTGAACTGCGTGCAGGTCATGTGTGATTAGTGGGTCATGAAATCAACTTGCCGGTCATGACCAGAATCAAAAGCAAAATAAAGCACAAAATAGGTAAGACTGAAGCGAAAGTTTTAGATTGTCTATTAAATGTAGGTAGTGTGTGAGTGTGTATGTATGTGTGTATACACAAGCATGGGAGCATGAATGTATGAGGTGTGTATGAATGTATGAAGGGTGTGTGTGTGTAGTGTGTGTGTGTGTGTGTGTGTGTTTATGTGTGTGTGTGTATGTACACGTACATACATGTATTTGATATACCATGTCTCAATATAAAAAGAGTATGTGCTACTGTGAGTCATGCTTTAAGCTGTACAAACTATGTCCCCCTGGAGGTGTCTTATGCTGATTTCAAGACTTGCCGTTTTGGACAAAGTAAATTTACCATAAGCAGAAATGCTCCTTTCACAGCAACACTTAAGTGATCCTCACGTTACCCAGTTCTCTGGTGCTCTGAAAAAGACGCATGCTGAGTGGGCCCAGCTTTTCTGTCCCCTGGGAGAACTCCCTCCCCTCCTAGGTATCCTGGGATTTTTGTTCTTACTTTTCAATGTACTTCCTACGATAACAGCTAAGCACACATTGAACATCAAGGGAAAGATACCAATGCCTTATCACAAGCCAAGACTGACATTTCAGGCACATTAAAGCCCCTGCCATTGGGAATAACTGAAAGAGGGGGACATTCAAAACATGTCTATCTTCCCAGAGCTCTTGAAATCTAACCTGATACCAGAGTGTGGATATACCATGTAACATTCTTTTGCACATATAAGCAACCCTTATTTTATTGTTGGTTTTTAAAACATCTCTTCAGCTGTCTTTCTAAAAGAAATTAGTTTACTTTTTTTTGTAATTGTTCTATTTTAGAGACAGGGTCTCATTCTGTAGCCCAGGGTAGCCTAGAACTCACTGTATAAACTGACTGGCCTTGAACTCAGAACAAGCCTCTTTTCTTAGCCTGCCTAGTGTTAGGATCACAAGCGTGTGTCTCCACACCAGGTGATTTGTTTTGCTTTGCTTTGCTTTATAGACAAAATTATAGACATCTTATCAGAAACTTTAGGGGAAAATACCTTTATCTCATTCAACTTTATAGTCATCTTATACAATTAACTTGTTACTTGGCTATTTTAGGGGTTGCTTTGACTGTTCATTACATTACAACAAGACCATCCTGTAACAGCTGGTTAATACTGTTTTACTGGTGCCAATGTAAAATAACATAAGACGGAATACAAGATTGTGTTATATAAAGACCGAGCCTTTCAAACAACCAAAACAGCTTAAAGAAAACACCTCTTTACTGTGCCTGCAGCATGTCAGACCTGCTGCCCTTCTGTGTATGTTCGCATACCTTTCCTTGCGCAACCCCCTCAACACGAGCATCAACCTCTTCATCCCCTCCACAGCACACGCAAAGTCTTAGCGATGAGAAAGGCAGGACTTGGCAACACTGACCCTGGCCTGTGGAAAACACAGCTATAGACCAAGAAGACATCACCCAGCTACAATCCATCTGACCGCTCATTTATCCATCACTTGGGCTTTCAGCAACAGCTAAAAGCACTTTCATTTTTAAAGACCTCATCTGTCCTCTTAGGGACATGCCTATGAATGTGAAAGCACCCGGAATATTAAGTGTGTTTTGGTTTAGCTTTTTCAAGAGTGAATGCTCCATCAGAGTGGTTCTCTACTTAACTCTGAAAGCACCTGATCTGATCGGGCTAACTCAACGCAATTCGGCACGGCCTCTGCAGCCTGGTCTTCGACTTCAGACACATCTCTATACAGCAATAAGGGCCAGGAAAATAACAGGCAGGATGCATTGTAACTGCATGCTGGTGGCATCTTATTGACCTCTTGGATCCAGTGAGGTAATCACACACACACACACACACACACACACACACACACACACACTGTTCCTTTCACTTCTGTGAAAAACATTATTTTCCCTTCGCACATATCCTCTTTACTCTCTCTGCATAAATGACACATTTTAATGACAAGCTCGCTAGGTTAGGAGAAACCACAGACACTTATTGTCCCGCTCCCACTATGACAGCAAAAGCCTAACACTGATTTTTTTTTTTTTATAATGAAAGAGACTCTGCAGTCAAATTCAGGATTTGCTCAAAGGAGGGGCAGAATGTGGCTCGGTCTTCGCTCAGAATCCAAACTCCTAAATAACTCTCTCGTATTAATTTCGTCTTAAGTTTCAGGAAATAAAATAATTATGTAGTTAAACATAGATCCTTATGCAAACAAGTACTGTATTTACAATGTACCAATCCATTTACTTAAACCACAGACATGAGAGGAACCCAGGAGACAAGCGCTCCCCGTTGGCCTACAGTAGCAGTGAGCTATTCCAATCTGCTCAGAAAGCAATGGTTTACCACCCTAATGTCAGGGCAAACAACTAGTAAAATGTCTACTCGACAATTCTAGGCATTGGATTTGCACTTTCCTGGACCTGAACAGTTAAAATAATGACTCCCCCTTAACTCCTCTGTAAAGAAACCTTTAAGATTGCATGAATATAGTATAGTTTCTGACTTGGTTACTTTATCAAGAGCTGAGGAGCTGTTTGATGCAGCATTTTTTTGGAACCATCTCTGAGTTAAAAGGGATAAATGTGTTGTACTAGAAATAAAACAATACCTAATGTCATGTTAAGTACCATCTTCCAATGTATATAAAAAGCTCTACCCAATCAAGTAAGTAACAACCCTACATGAAATGGTCACACACCTATCTCTTCTTCAAATCATACAAACAAAAGAAAAGCCT
Organism: Micromys minutus; assembly: GCF_963924665.1. Lineage (NCBI taxonomy): Eukaryota > Metazoa > Chordata > Mammalia > Rodentia > Muridae > Micromys > Micromys minutus. The sequence goes on from NC_137975.1 coordinate 27,915,568, forward strand.
GTTTGCAAGCACCAAGAATGTAACTAACAACCAGAAACCTAGCCAGACTTTTCTTGAGAGGAGGGTTGGTTTACGTACCTTCAGTTCCCTGAAGAAGATGCTACTCCTGGCCCACTCAACAATGGAGAACAGGGTCTGGTCCGCCATTTTGCATAAAAGCCCAAATGCGCTCAGCTTTTCCTGCCTGTTTCGATTATTCTGCTCTTGCTGTAGGTAAGCCATGATTTTCGCTTGAACTTGAGGCTCATCTGGTTCACACTTCAAAAGTTCCAGTATCAGGTGTGGGATGCTTGCCGGGGAGCTTGTCTGGTAACCATCCATGTAGGAGTATCCCATCATTGACTCGGGCGAGCTGGAGTAGGGGTCTGGGTACTCAGACTTGATGGCCCGATTAGGAAAGTGACCATATGGTTGGTAACCGTGCAGGCTGCCATGAGGTGGCATTGTCATGCTAATGGGAGATGTGACAAAGGGACTTCTGTCATAGTCTGTTGGAGGCAAGGCTACATGGCTCAGAGGTAGGCCTTTGGAAGCAGAATGAATGTTCTGAATTGCAGAGGTCAGGTCTGAGGGCATTGCTTGGATCACCTGAGACATGGCTTCCAGTTTAAGTCCATTGGCTCGGATGAGGGCTTTCTTCTGTTGCTTCAAGGCCCTGTCTCTCTTGTACATTGGCCCAAACTTATTCCTGCCTCCCCGCATGCGGTCGGCTCGTACGGCTATGGATAGAGAAAGGAAGGATATGGCATAAAAGGGAGTTAGTAGCACTCTGAAAATTATCCAGACACTCGAGAATGTTGACAATTGAACTGTGTGTCTGTGTATCTATGTTGTCTGTGTGTGAGTCTGTGCCTATGTGTGTCTGTCTGTGTCTGTGTGTGTGTCTGTTGTCTGTTTGTCTATGTGTCTCTGTATCTATGTTGTCTGTGTGTGAGTCTGTGTCTATGTGTGTCTGTCTGTATGTGTCTGTGTGTGTGTCTGTTGTCTGTTTGTCTATGTGTCTGTTGCCTGTGTGTATATATGTTGTCTGTGTCTGTCTGTGTGTGTGTGTCACAGTGATTGTCTACAGCCTAATGAATTCTTTCCCTAAAGAATGTTGCTATCAAAAACATATTTTGGGTACCCAAGAAAACATTAGCTCTTTGTGGACTACAGACATTTCACAAAGGATATTTAATAGTAGGGGGTAAGATTTTCTTTATGGTAGGTCAGCTTCTAGCACACAAACACTGTCATGATTCTCATGGAAAGCAAATTGTATAACCTGCTGTGTATCTGCATTAGGGTCCTTTCTTCCTTTGAAATCAACCCGATTTCTGGAGTAAATGCTTTTTCTTTTAACATCTTCCTCAATCCTAGTTATTTGGGGCTACTCTGTTACAAAGGTTAGGTGTATGTTCTTTTTTAAATGTTTATTTATTTTATGTATGTGAATACACTGTAGCTGTTTTCAGACACACCAGAAGATGGCATCGGATCCCATTAGAGATGGTTGTGAACCACCGTGTGGTTGCTGGGATTTGAACTCAGGACCTCTGGGAGAGCAGTCAGTGCTCTTAACGACTGGGCCATCTCTCCAGTCCTGCATGTAGGCTCTTTTTGAAAAACTCTTCACCTATACTTTCTGAGTGCACACCAGAAAAGCACTGGCCGTGCTTTGAGTTGAAGTGGGAGGAGGCAGGATTAAAACAAAGTCCTTTCCAAAGCTGTCCAGAGATTCTTCTGTGCCACTGCAACCTCTGACAGCTTGGGTCATTGAGATGGCTGGGTCAAGTTTTTCCAGCTTTTTAATCTTAGGGTTAATATTCACATTAAAATTTACTATACATTCTAGACATTCAAAATTCTACACTACTATAAATTATCTAAATTAAAAACTTTTATGATTCTACTGGATCATAAAAGTTTTTAATTTAGATAATTTATCAAATAATCTATTGTTCCATGACCATTGTTAAAGTTTGGATACAGCCAATAGGCCACTCACACACAATTAGCGCAACACAATGTTCAAGTTAAAATTTGCTATGTTTTCTTTCATTAAAAAGAAAATCAAATGGCATGTATAAAATCACATTTGTTTTAACATCACATCTTCTGCAATATTAAAACTCATAGTTATCATCTGCCACTATTTGACAGCTAAAGGGATTGATGTTAAAATTAAATTACCTCCTTTCTCAGTCTCATAAAAGAAGTCGTTAGGCTAACCAAAATGGCCACTTGTACTTGAAAAAAACTTGTTAACAATTTGGCAGAATTATGCAAAAACGGGAAATTCTTCAATTTCTTCCCCCCATAACGCTCCCAGGAATGAGTTCTACACAGCAGAAAACCTCCAAATAAAAAGGTAGCTTGCGTTTTGTTTCCTTGATCAAATCAAGCACACTCTAGCACAGTGCTGGGTGCCCGGCCATACTGCCTTATTTGCAGTCTGTTTAATCTGTGGAAGGCCAGTAGGTCAGAGGCTGGGAAATAGCAGCACGCCATAACAGTCATGAAGCACAAATTATTTACAGCAGTCACATATTAACTTCACCGGCTGCAGGCTGAGCCCCACAGCAGCCATTCCGCAGTTTTGACTTTTGAAGGACCGTTCTCCATCCTTACTGATCGAGTCCATTGCTTTGCATGCTTTCTGCTTCCTGGCTTATTAAATGGCATAGATTCACTTGTTACCTTTTTCTTAAAAAAAAAAAAATCAGATGTATACTCTTTATGCTATTAAAAATTTCTCTTCACAATGAAAAAAACCAACTTTTTCTCAAGAACCATGACATGCATAAATGAAGCAATGTGACAACCAGGCCAAATTTCTTTAACAAAAAAAAAAAAAAAAAAAAAAAAAAAGCCTAGTACATCTTGATTTAAAACAATTAAGGGTGATCTTGTTTCATTTTTCACATTTTTTTTTTTTTTTTGCAAACGAAATTTATTTGTTCTCAGTAGGGTTGTTTCAGTTCTGTTGATCTTTTCAATATGAAATGTATTGAACCCCAAACTAAAGAGATGGGGAGAGGGACAGTTTTCCTGCATTTCTTTCTTTTCCCTGGTAGACATCAGCATGTTTAAATAGCAGGCTATTCTACAGACAAAACGTAAAAATACTTTCCATCACTGTCAACAGTGTTAGAGGGTGCGCGCGCGCGCGCGCACACACACACACACACACACACACACACACACACACACACACACACACTCACGTCCCAGGGGACTCTTGGCACACACTCACCTTCCAGCCTCATCCCAACGTCCATACACTTCTTGAATCGACAGAAAGGACATCGTTTTCTCTGCGTTTTATCGATTTGGCAATTTTGGTTCTCTATGCACGTGTACTTTTTTTGGTTTTGGACTGTTCGCTTAAAAAAACCCTACAAGACAAGAGAACACAGTGAGCTGTGAAGTTAAACTCGCTTTTTCTTCTTTTGTCTTACTCTAAGGAAATCACCAGTAAGTCCTTTTATGTGACACTGAGCCCTATGTGGTACTGTGGTTCAATTTCACATTTCAGCAGGACCAAGCCTTCACAAGCCTCCGCATCAGTGCCAGGCCTCAGTAAAGATTTCTCTGGCCTCAGAAGTATATTCCTGAAGAATTACATCAATTTTGTACTGTTTAGTTCCAACAATCAGAAAAAAAATACTCTATATTGACCAATTAAAAAAGAAATCCTGGTTTCCTATTAACATCCACGTTTCAAGCTGAGGTAAGTCATAGAACCCTGCTGCATTGTTTTTAGGTAGTCTCATACAATTTCAGTCCCAAACCATTGTAAGAACTGAATAGCAAATACCTCAGATCTTTTACAAATGTCAACAGTTGACAGTTAAAAGGAAAAGAACTTCAAGAACAAAATGGGGAAATGTTCCTAATGCCACTGGAACCCATTCAAGGGTGGGAGCTGTGCTTTAAAAGTCCAACTAATGAAAAAGACATGCACACAAGCAGGGATGTGTGTACACAGGCCAGGATCCCAGGCTGCGGCATAGACCCTGCCTGCCTCCACTAAGATCAGAAATGGTGTGTGGCTTTCCAGTGAGTAACTTCTCTCTGCTGAGATGGTATCCTTGCTTCTTTGAGTCAGCACACACAAAAACAATCTTAATTTGTTGTGGAAAACAAAGGGGGATTTCCTAGCAAAGGGCTTAAATAAATGCAGTGTTCCTACTTGAAAGAAGATGTTGGGGAAAAACTAGAGAAAATTGAATTTATGGGGACTATCTTTAAAAAAAAACTGACAAATCCTTAAGGTCTTGACAAGATTATTGATAAAAGACACTGAACACAGTCACATTTCCTGCATATGTATAAAAATTGTTCAATTAGAAACTAAGATCTGGCCTTTTGATACCATGAATCAAAAAAAACCTTTACATCATTTTCAGAATCCATCAGAATGAAATCATGAAGTTGGGAATTCAGACCTTTACATCTTCTGGATTAAAAAAAAAAAATGTTCCAACTTGTATCATAGATTCCTCTCAAGTTAAAATATACTCGGTTTCTGTTTAAGAACGATGCTTTAAATACAAATAAGTCACACAAAAATCAATATTTAGGACTGTTAGAAATAAAGCCCTACAGATACAGCACTGAACCACAATAAACTATTTTAAAGCCACAAACCTGACAGTTTCCTAAAAAGCATAGGTGTCGCTGCCTTTGGAACTAAATCAGACATGTTCTAAGTACTAGTCAACCTATGACACCCCCACCCCCAGTTTTCAGTTAAAAAAAAAAAAAAGAACAAACAGCTTAGTAGTCTAGCTTTGAAGAGTTTCTATGGTTTTGGTCAGAATGTTCTGTCTTTTTAGGTAGCACAGGAAAAGCAAACCTTGCAGCTTTCACAGGTGAGGAGGCCGTAATGATACCCAGATACTTTGTCGCCACACACAGGACATAGCTCTTCCAGGTCTTCATCATAGGAGTAATTCACCATTTTAAATTGAGATACTGAAACAAAAGAGAGAAATGTGCACACGTGCCCTATTAATTTCCCAGTATAGGTTTTAACGCTGTGCTGAAAAGCATTGTTGGTGGTTGGTGGCCAGATACAATCAAGGTAAAATATAAAATAATGTTTACCGAACTGGTATTGAAGAGGATAGGCAAAGGAAACCATCTTTGGGAATCACTAAACATGAACTTCATTATTTTTCAATTTAAAAACAATTCCAACTTTTTTTTTTTTTTTTGGTTAACATTTTCAAGTGACCACTGTTGAACAAAAGCCAACAGATCAGAAAAAAAAAAAACACAAACCATACAAAAAGTTAAATGTCTTCTAAACCTCTAATGTTCCCAAATGTCACCTTTGCCTAATGGAGCAAAATCCCAGGCTGTAAGAAAGTGACTGGCAGGCTCTTGAAGTGGCTCGCTCTGAACACACCTCACTTTGCTAGGCTAGCAAGCTAATTTGCACATGTTGCTTGCAGAGAAGCAACTTTAACAGCCTGTGGCTCCCAGGGTTCAAGACTGTTAGATTAATCAAAACATTCAGTTCCGCATTGACTGGAGTTCTGTTCTGGCCACTTTCATCTCCTCACGTTTGAAAATGCCCTGTGAAAATACAAACAAGGAAGAGGAGAGGACACCCCCGGAAGGGGGGGCACAGAAGCAGGCGAGGAAAAGAAACACGGGAGGGTTTAGCAGAGTTTCTAGAGCCTTTGTAATGAACTTCACAAAGCTTCAGTAAGGCTAAGCATTGCAAAATATAAACACCTCTGAGATAGCTGGATGGATAAAAATCGGAGCAGGGTATCCTAACTCTTTATGATTAGGAACACTAACGTCCTAATCTTTGCAGCCAAAAAGATAAACTGTGGCTAATGATCCCTAGGCACTAGACTGAGAACCCACTTCAGCTGAGCCTACTCCTAAGCTGGAGGCAGAGCAGGGGTGGGTCAGCATCCATTCCACACACCCCCACCCTTTTTAAACCCTTTGTGCATCCCAGATTGGGCCCCCTTGCTCAACCCTCTGCCAGCAAAGACGCACAAACTCCAAAGAGAGTTTGCTTTAAGTTTATCCGTGGCATTGCAAGGGGTGGGACGGCGGAGGGGTACCCAGAGCCTGGCAGAAGTTTCCTCAGATTTGTTTACTAAAAAGAAAATAGAAAAACTACCAACCCCAGAGTCAAAGTACTGTCTCTTTATCATCAGGTGATATCTTCTCTCTTTTAAAAACGGAGTTCGTTTTATTTCTCAGTCTGTTCCCCCGACACAAAGCCGTAGGGCTGTAGCACAAGTTGGTCAGAGAGCAACAGTTTGCAAAGGTCCTGGGGAGAGGTGCCAGCAAAGGGATTCCTGGGGCCCTAACTCAGAAATAAGAGATGCTGAGTGTACCTCTCTCCAGCGAAGCCAGCTTGAACCCCAACTACCAGAGAGAGGCTAAGACACTCTAAGGAAATCAGGACCTGGAGGGGTCGGGAAGAGCTTCAGGTTGGGAAAGTTTGTTTACGGAGCTCTGAAAACTCATGGCTTCTGTTTCCAGCTACCTTTCGGGGAAGCGGGCTGTATTTACTAGATGTATTCTCTTCTGTCTCCCTCCCCACAAAAGTAATCTAACTTCATATTTAAGAGTATCTGACTGGTAACCGCTTACACTCTCCGTGCCTGTCTCAGAAATGCCACATGGAAGGAAAGGCAGAAGCCCATCTTCCGGCAAAATCCGGTGCATCTGGGAGGCCAGAGAAACATTGTTGTTGTTGTTGTTGTTGTTGTTGTTGTTGTTTACTCAGAGCACCTAGGGCACCTAAATTAAGAGTTCGGAGGACCATATCCACCATGGTTTGGAAATCCCTGTGCCACTGGGAAAGGCGAGGGAACAACCGGGTCTGAAAAGCTAGGTCCTCCGTTAATCCCCTTGAAGTTGCATGCTTCCCGCTGCCTGAGAATCCAGTAACGAATTTTTTCTCTAGACTCCAGCCTCCGTCAAGGTGTGAACGTATCCCGGGTGAGGGACCCTACGGTGGGCAGGCAGGTGCGCACAGTCCTGGTTACAAACAACCGCAAAGCCGCGCCAGGCTTTTTCCCACGAATCTTTCGAGCCCAGTACCAAGGCCGTTTCTTCTAGCCTCCCCCCGTACCCCCCCCTTTAAAATGGCAAGCCAGTGTCTTGGCTTGGGGGCAGGAGGCCAAGGGTCCTCTCAAATTTTACAAAGAAAACGCTACCAGGGTATTTCTCTCCAGGGGTCAGTACAATGTGTTTCGCTCCACGGCCGCTGTTTTTCCCCGGATCCCATCACCCTAAATGTCTGCATGGGGCAGGAAGTAGCAAAAAGCCGGTCCTCCTGCGGGGAGGAAACTTAGCAGAGCCAGAGGCCAGAGCGCAGGAAGCAGCCCTGGGGCACTTCTCGGGAATGCCAGGTGCATCTCTTTGGGCCAACAAGGCTCCCTCCGCGACAGACACTCTTAGTCTGAGGACTGAGGTCAGGGAACCTCTACAACCCTATCCAAGGTCTTGTAAAGACCCCAAGATCGCCCAAGCTATCTGACCCCACCCGCACGCCTGCCGCCCCCTTTCCTGGAGCCTAAGGCGCCTTAGGCTTCCCTGGCCAGGGCGTGCAGCCTACCTAGCCCCCAGAGTGCCAGGGCTCTGTTCTCAACACGCCTCTGGCCCTTTCAAGTTCGCGCAAAAGGACGGCAGGAAGCTTGGGGGAATCACAAGCCGGCGAACCTCAATATCCTGAACTCCGGTAGGGGCGAAGATGGAAAAACTTTTCCTAGCATTGTTCCCCACTTGGCCCGTAGCTAAGATAAAGTTCTGAAGAGTTTAGATAGAATGTAGAAAATACAGGAGATGGTCTTTTTCTAATGTTACCAACGAAGAATGGGGACAAATGAAATATCCATACTCACAGCTCTGAGACCAAAAGGGCAAGAGCGCCTAAAGTCCTCGTTTGGCAATATCCTAGAAGGGAATAGCGTTGGGACATTTGGTGGTTTTTGCTATGCCAGTAGTTTTGAGTTGCCTTAAAAGACGGCCAGGTCTGGCAAGGCTTTTGCGGTGCTCACGTAATCAAACACCACTAACAACGCCAATTGCCGTCCTATGGTCTTCTCTTGTATATTTACTTGGCTATTCTAGTCAGTCTTTTCCCTCCACGCGGGAGCGTGTGCGTAAGAGCTCGAACCTAGAACCGGCGAGCAAAGAGGACTTCCATTCCGCAGAAAGATAATTCCACGGCTCCCTTAGCTTCCAGCTCCAGTTGGCTCTGAGCTTGAAGTCTCTCTACTTAATTAGAAGTGGCCAATTAGACGTTGATGAGAAAGCACCCTCCGCCTAGTTCAAGTACCATTAACTTTTATGCTCGCATCTAGGGAGGAGGCCGAGGCCGGCGCACCGCAAACGGCCAGCCGGGCTGCTCTGGAGCCCATGCCGGAGGAGGCTGAAGCCCGCGGGTGTAAAAGCCAAGAGCCAGAGCGAGGCACCACACCACACCGCACCGCACCCCCTTACCTTGCATGTTTTCCGGCATCTGTCCCTGTTCCCCATGCGATCGGACCAGTCCTTGGGCTTCCGTCTCCACTTTGGGCAGCATGACAAGGCGGCTGCGGGCGGGAATGGGGCGTCGGTGTCGGTCCGGAAACCCAGCACCTGGACACGGGCAGCACAGATTCAACTCCAGCGGGGTGAGAGTAGGGGTGATCAGCGTGCCCGCTCACCCACCCGCTCGCCAGAGCTGCGGGGCAGGACCTCGGAGCCCTGTCGGGTCCAGCAGCTTCAAAGCTGTCCCTGAGCTGCGCGCGGGAGATCCGGGCTACCCAGCCGGACTAAGAAGACCGCGTTCTGCTGCCCGGGTTCCGCTCCGCCAGGCCGGAGGCAGCGACAGCAAAGGCGCTGCTGCCCCGGACAGCGATCTGTGCGCGCCGCGCTCCGGAGGGCAGCAGAGGCGGCCGCCAGCTGCTACTGCTGCAGCGGCTGAACGGCTCCCGAACTCCTTCCCCTCCCTGCACCCGCCCTCTGGCTCAGGATCGGCAGGGGTCTCTCTCTCTCTCTTTTGCTCGCCTCACTTCTCTCCCCTCCTCTACTGTCCTCTTCTCTCCACTCCGCCCCTTCCTCCTATCTCTCCTTCAGCTCGATCTCTCCTACTACCACAAGTGTGGAGTTCTGAAGTTCCAGCCTCCCACTCTTCTACAGTGAAGAGCCCCGAGGGTGACAGCCAGGAGAGGGAAAGACCAGCTGGAGAGGGGAGGTAAGCTGGAAAGCCGGTTGGGGGTGGGACTGGGTGGGGGGTGAGAGGTGAAGACAGTGAATGGGGACTCAGGTTCCGGACTCAGGTCGGACCCTAGCCACTAGCCAATAAGGAAGCTCCGGCCTCGGTGCCTGCCCCAACCTCTTCACCCCGCCTTAATCTACTCCACCCCACCCTGGTCAGAGACGGGAGGGGTCAGTGGGGGATGTAAATGCTACTAGGTTTCTCAGCTATTGAGGAGCGACCAGTGTCTAAGTGAAGCGGCCAGGGATCTGAGGACTGAGAGGCCATTTCAAAGAGCTGAGGAAAGGCTAGGAGATGGATGGGCTGGAGAGGGTGGTGTAGATGGTGTTTGCGTGTGAGTGTGGGGAAGTAGACCTGTGGGGTGAGAGCCCACTTAAAACACCAAGAGAAAAGGAATGTTAAATTCATAAATGGAGGTTAGTTGGTCCCACTATCAAAGGTCCTCCATGAATGAAGATATCAGAGAGGCACAACTGAGTAGCTGTGCCCTAAAGAACCCAGGGGCTAAGACTCACTTTGGGGACTTTATCACTATATATCTATGTCACTGAGGTTTCTCCTTTTACAAGGAACTCAAGTGAAAGACAGCCACTTCTGCTTCCCCACACTGCTCACCAGCCCACCTTCCCCGCTTATGAAAAGAACCCTTGAGTCCAAGATTATCTTGGTGACTGACTATAGCATTTTTAGTGAAAGCCGTGTTTGGACATGGGACAGAAAGATCAGCCCTTGATTTCCTTCTACAGTCTCTGTGGTGGCCCCATCCCCCCCCCCCAAACCCCACGAGGCTCTGCGTTTGTTTTTTTTTTTTGTTTTGTTTTTTTTTTTTTTTTTTTAAGTTATAAAGAACCATCTGTTATGCAAGCTCCTAGGCCACTAGCCCAGCTTCGTCTTTAAAGTTTTCAGATCTCATCCCAACAAGATGAAAAACATTCTTCCCAGCCTCCTGGATGTATGCATGCAAAGCTTCATACCCACGGTCTGCTGTGCAACTGGGTAATTATCAGAGTCCACCCACAAGGGGGTGGATTTGAATCTCAAAAGGTCTGAATTTATTCTGTTTAAATGGCATAGAGATCACATAAACTGCCCAGTCTAGTACTTAATGAATATAAGATTATTCCAAATCATTGCTTTTATATGAAGTAGGCTATCCACTGATGGGTATCAATTCAAATATATAGACTTACTAAACTGATTTCATCTTTCTGCTTTAAAATATATATACAGAATCTAAATTTTTTAACTTCCAGCTTTTGCAGCATCTTTTAAGGGTTCTAATGTGGCCTAAGCATGTCCCTCTGTCCAGATATTGAGGAGGCCTGCCAATTAGTTTGCATGGTGGAACAGGCTGAATTTGCTATATTAGTGACCAGTAAGCTCAAGTTTTCTCATGTTAGTATCAAGTAACAATGTCAACACATTTTCAGTATTGCCCCTTATTTAAGACATCACTTTGAATTACAAATGCATTTCTTACACAGTTCAGAAAGGGAGCAAGTCCCCAGATTCAAACCATTCACCACTCACTGCCTGCTTTACTTTGGAGTTCATGCAAACTTGAGAAATCAGTTTCTTTCAAAGCCTTAAGAACAACTTCCACTCATAGCAATTCTAAGGGCTCATGTGGTCTTTGTTCATCCTACCCATTGGCCAAGAATGGATGCAGGAATTCTAGCTTCTTGGTCTGGCTTTGTGTGTTTGTTGCTAAAAGTGGCTCCCAGAATTGAAAGCCTTGTGACTTACTGTGGCCTAGAAGGCTGGATGGAACCAGAGGCTGAGGCTGACCCAGTGAGGTGAACTTTGTGGTCATGCTCAGTAGTACCAGCTTCTGGGCCAGAAAGGACTTTGGGTCAAATTCGTGGATTCACCGCACAATTTTTTCCCCCACCTCCCAGCACATCTTCCAAAGACAGTGTTGAGTGCCAAAGGTCAAGTGGGGCTTTCCTTTATCTTCCCACAGGTCAGGTCGACTTTCCAAGAAGAAGCCTCACAGATGAGGAGGGAGGGGAAGACTGGGAAAAGGTGTCCAAGACAAGGTCTGAAAGAATCTAGCCATAGACATTTAAGCAGTGCCCCTGGTTTTCCCTGGCTTTGAAAATCTAGTCTCCGTCTAGCAGCCTGCTGAAGAACACCCCCCCCCCCCCAAGGTTAGAGATCTAACAAGAGAAGTTGCCTTTTTGACTTTTGACTTCCACCTTTAATTCCAGCACTTGGAAGGCAGAGGCAGGAGGATCTCTCTGAGTTCGGATTCCAGCAAAGTCTATTTATGTAAGGGGTCTACGCAAGGGTCTTTATAGTTGTTAGTACAGAACAATCAGTGCTATATAGAATCTCTCTCTCTCTCTCTCTCTCTCACACACACACACACACACACACACACACACACACACACACACACGGGGTTGGGGTGGGGAAGCTGGGGTTTGTTGGAAATTCAAGGGCATACTCACGTTTTTCCCGGAGTTGTTCCTCAAGTTTGGGGGAGTGGCGAGTCTCAGATCCTGGTGCAGACGCTGAGGGAGGAGTGAGGAAAATAGCTTTCAGAGTGCTCCCTCCCAATACCCTCTAGACAACCCACGCTGGGTCCTTCACCCTTTTATTCCGTTGGATAGAGGACCCCACTAAAGCAGGGGACCGATTCTGTGACCTTGACCCGGTTGAGGTGTCTCCCAGAACGTTCTGTACCCTCGAGCTGTGCGGCGAAGTGGTGGAGCAAGAGGAGGAGGAGGAACTCGGGGTGTTCACCTTTTCTCTACCTGGGTCGGTTCTAGGTGCCTATGGTCTCAGATGAGGCCCGAGAGACTAAATGGCTGGGGAAGGTAAACTAGTTGAGATGAAAGGGCTGCAAAGAGACTTACGTCGTCATCTAAATGCTGAAGCTAACAACGGTCAGTACGGACCCCGGACCCCAGAACTATCAACCATGAACTGGGAGGCACATCCCAGCCTCCGCGGACGATTTCTTTTATCAATTGCCACTCTGCCTCTTTCTGGAGGCACACGTAAGAAACTCACCAGGGTCACACTTCTGGCGGAGACTTATAGATAAGTTTCCCCCCTAGCTACCAGGAGCCTTCCGAATTTCTCTGGCACTCTCCAGCCAACTTCTAGCAAACTTCTCCATCCTCACCCCTCCCCCGCGCCTCCTCCTTTCCAGCAAGGGTAGTCTCCGGGGTTTGCCCTTCCCGGCTTTGACTTTGTCTTCAAGTGTTGATTGACGGTTGCAATTACAAAGGATGATAGCTCGGGGAGGCTTCCGCAGCCTTGATGAGCCGGAGAAGCGCGGGCCTGGCATATTTTATCCAGCCTCGGCGTTTCTGGGGCCGTGCGCGCCCCATTCACCCAGCAGGCTGGAGCTGAGAAGGTCTCGCACTCCCCACCCACGAGGATGCAATGCAAGTTCTGCAGTCTTCTCCCTTCCGGAGGTTGCGCGCCGCTCGGTGGAGCGAGCGCACTCCGAGACCAAGCCTGCCCTTGACCTGACCTAAGAAGCGCCGATCCGCCCCGCGCTCGTTACCCACTCTGGGCTGCAGCTGATCGAGAGGGGAAAAAAAAACTATCCAGGACCAATTCAAGTTTCCTGAGCGTTTGAAGCTCAGGAGCAGAAGCTGCTTTCCGGCGCACCTGAGAAGATGAAGCTTGGAGCGACCCGCCCAATTCAGCAAAGAACTTGCAAAACTTTTTATCCTGGGTAAACAAAATTTAACGCTCCCTCCTCTGTTTTTAGGTTTTTTTTTCCTTTTGATGTTAAAAAAAGCAAGCAAGAGGGAAGGAAGGGAAAAAAGAAAAGGGAAGGAAAGAAAAGGAATCGAGTAAAGTTACCTTGCTACTGTATCATGTACTTCTGAAACCCGGGAAGAATCCTAGACTTTTGTTTTAAAGTATTCTCCACCTGGCAGCGACAGCCCAACGAAAAAGAGAAACGAATTTATCAGCTCCAAAAGTTCAGACTTCCCTATTTTTTCCCACCCCTCCCACTTGAACATTCCATCAGGTAAAGCTGCAAAACTCAGTTGAGCCAATTACGCGCTTTGCTTACAGAGTTCTGCGGGCAGAGCCCCTCTCCCTCCCTCGCCTTCCTGGGCTCCACGCCCTCACCCGGAGCGCTTTGTTTTAAAAAGCGCTGCTGGGTTTCAGCAAAGCAAAAGACAAAACCTGGGCGCACCTTGTAGATGAAGCTTTGCAAAACAAAACACAAACTCGAAGTCGGTCCGAAGCCTAACCAGGTTAAAAAAAACATTTTTAAAACTCTCTTTGTACTGATTGTTTCAAATAAGCAACGCAGGCACGCTGCAGGGGGTGGGGGGTGGTGACATCCCCCGCCTCCGCCTCCGGGAGAGGGAAGGCTAATTCCGGATTTGGGGCAAACCTGCAGATTTTCAATCCCTAAAGGATTGTCCTAATAAATGTCCCATCCCATGCACTGGGAAAAAAGTGCCAGGGTAATCCCTATTTTTCTATCTCTACCAATTGAGTATTCCACCCTCGTCCTGAAAGAAAAGGGAGGTTTGTTTTTACCTGTTTTCTTTTGGAACTTACGGTTCTTTATATTTAAAATTACATCATTGGGAACTTCAATCCCGAGTCCAAACTCGCCCTGCCTTGGAAGCCCCTGGTCTTCAAATGAGATCTGGTCTACAAAGCCTCAGAGTGGGAACATTATCAGTGCTAAATAGACCAGATCAAACTCTGCATGGCACTGGCAAGCCCAAGACAGTCCCAGGAGCTGGTTGGCCAAGAGGTCAGTGATGAAACAAATTGGCAACACCTAACATTTCTCTCCTCAATAAGCCCACCCTAAGCTCACCAGGTCTCAATCTAGGCTAGAAATTGTAGGTATGGTGCTAAACTTTATCCTCCGCTGATTTCAGTAGGAAATTCTTGAGCTAAGAAAAGACTTCTCTGTGTATGGGAGAGTTCTGGTGATCATGGGGGGGGGTTGGGGGGGGCTTGGTTTCACTGTGCAGCATTGGTTCTCCTGGTGTTCACTCTGTAGACCAGGCTCTGTAGATCTAAAATTTACAGAGATCCACCTGCCTCTGCCTCTGCCTCTGCCTCTGCCTCTGCTGGGATTAAAGGTGTGTGCCACCACTACCTGGCTAGGATCTAAGAAAGAACCTACGGGGTGGGGGGTGGGAAATAGGGCGTAGCAACCAGAAAGTCCCAGATACCAGGAAAGCAAGAGCCTCCGAGGACCCCACAGAAATGACATTAGCTGAAATACCCCATAAAGGGGAGAGAGACCGTATCCAGAGGTTAGACATGCCCCCCCCCAGTTGGGGGGATGGGGCCACCCACCCATCTCCAAAATTTTAACCCAGAATTGCTCCCGTCTAAAGAAAATACAGGCACAAAGAGTGGGGCAGAAACTGAAGGAAAGGCTATCCAGAGGTTGTCCCACCTGGGGATCCATCCCACCTGCAGACACCAAACTCAGACACTCTTGCTGGTGCCAAGACGTGACAGGAGCCTGATAAGCAGTCTCCTGAGAGGCTCTGCCAAATCCTGACCAATGCAAATGCTGACGTTTGAAGCTAACCATTGGACTGATCTCAGGGATCCTAATAAAAAAGTTAGGGGAAGAACTGAGGGGGTTTATCTGGCATCAGTGGGAGGAGAGGCCCTTGGCCCTGTGAAGGCTTATGCCCCAAAGTAGAGGGATGCTAAGGCAGTGAGGTGGGAATGGGAGGGTGGGAGAGCATCCTCATAGAAGCAGGGTAAGGGGGATGGGATAGGGAGTTTGCAGAGGGGAAACAGGGAAAAGGGGATAACATTTGAAATGTAAATAAATAAAATATCTAATTTAAAGAGAAGAGATTCTACTTTTAGATTTTCTTACTCTTCAGGTAAATCAGCGGTTGGCTTATAGGCGATAATGAAGATGCTCTTGTGTAGCTATTGAGCTCTCTGACTACAAAAGGGCAACTGGAGAAAACGCAGGCTTATGGCTCACGTGGGAACCCAACGAGCAAGGGAGAATTTTAGAGGTGGAATGTTTACAAAGGCGTCACAGTTCGTGGGGATGGTAATATGGCTCAACAGTTAGGAACACGGCTGCCTTCCCAGAGCACCTAGGTTTGGTTCCCAGCACCCACAAGGCAGCTCAAAACTACCTGTAATTGTAGTCAAGGCATCAGAGGCTCTCTTTTGGCACCAGGCACACAGCAAGACAGGCAGGTAGGCAAAACATTCATATAAATAAAAGGATTTAAAGCCTGCATAGTTTAAAGGGTGTCAAAGTCTCCTTTATTCAGAAGCCAATTTTCATGATAGAGAAAGGACTGGGTGGTCCTGGGGTGCAGCTAATTTGCCATGTCACCTTTCTGTTATGTGCAGTACCCAGAATTGGAAAAGATGAACTACGACTAGGTGTTGTAGCCAGCCAGGAACCCCAAGATTTAGGAGGCTACAGAACAAAACTTTGGAGTTTGAGGCTAGCATTCACTACAAACTGAGAACCTATCTCAAAACCTAGAGAGAAAGAGAGAACAAGACAAAAACCAAAAACTGTAATGTCATTCCTTGTCTAGAACCTGGGAGATTTTAAAAGCTAGCAAAAGTGACCTTACACAGGTCCTTTCATGGGACCATCTTGAGCTGGGAGGGAACAAAGACACTGTATGTTCAGATCCTGAGCAAGGAGTCCAGCACTCCTCTCCAAGGGAGGGACAACTGGGTTGGTCAAAAGTGTTTAAAAACAAGAGGCTTCACTGCTGCTTTGCCTATCCCTTCCCCTCATAGGCCAACAATACAGACCCCCTTTTCTGTACTGTGTGACTCAAGTGACCTCCCCATCGTCCTCATACTAATCAACATGGATGCTGTGAATGTCCTTAGCACACACAGCAGCCATGTGTATTGATCAGCCCATCCCCTAATAACCCTAGGCCAGCACCACCAACACTCCTTTCTCATCTCCCCTGGTGTCCACCTTTACCTCCCAGGTATTACTGCCAATGTCTTCATTTCACCCTCTTGAATTCTAGGGGTGACATTGCAGAATCAGAGGAATACAAAGAGCCATTTACAACCCTCTTTGGGGAAGGTCTGACCAACTTCAAGTTACAATTTCTGAATATCAGGGAGAGGAAGGAAGAGAAGGAGCAGACCTCAGACAAGTTGCTGTTGCTGGGGTTCTCTGTACAGACCACTCTGCTGACAGTCAGTGAGCCTTTGTAAATACTTTAGTTAGACAATGGGTTTTCCGGGGACTTGAGAGATGGCTCAGAGGTTAAGAACATTGGTTGTTCTTCTAAAGGACCAAGGTTTAAATCCCCCATACATACATGGCAGGTTACAACTCCCTAGGGGATCTGACACCATCACACAGACATACATGAAGAATGTATACTACTATTTTTTTTAAAAAGAAAAAAAATGATCTTTACAAACTTTACAGGTGACCGTTGATAAATAACCCCTTTGCCTTCTTTCCTCTCACTTTGCCCAAGTTTGTCTTTCTGGTAGGAGCCACCTAGGACCACTAAAAATGGATCCTTTCAGAGAGCAGTACTAGCTAATGTGTCCATCTTGCAAGGTTTGACACCCTCCTTATTGGCCATAATATTATCCTTAGACAGAATTGCTTACCAGACAGCTGAAGTTATTCCCAGTTTAAAAGCTAGATATCTTTGTTTACCAATCGAAACATAACCAAGAGGTTTTTTTTTTTTTTTTTTTAAGTAGAAATTCGTCTGGAGAATGTCAGATGATCTGGATTTCTCACAACTAATGTTGCTTATACCCCCAGAGGACCATGTCTCCCCCAACTCCTGAATTCCCTTGAAGCCAAATGACTCTCCCAGAGTTATTCTTCCTATGGACTGAAGAGCAATGGAGGGTCAGACAGAGAAATAGGTACATGTGGGTGGGGGTTGGGATGATGGAGCAAAAGGGTCAGTCTGATGCTTAGAGAGACTGTTCTTGAGGCGTTGTCTGGCTCAACTCATGTTCACAACTGAATTTATATCATCCTGGCCAATGAGCCAGGTAGGGGAGTCAAATCAAGGGCTAAAGTAGGACCAAGACAGAATTTGTTGTGCCATGAATGTTTTCTAGCTTTCTGGTTTTGTGTTTCAAGACTCAAACACTTAAACCAAGAACACTTAGACTAAGAAGAGCTTGGTGTTGGACCTCAACTACTCTTTACAGGAGGCTGCCTGCAGTTTGCCATCTCAAAACTACTCAGGTACTGGACTGCATAGCTGCCCAAGGGTAGGGAGGGAATGGGCCTGCCCAGTGCAATGAAAAGAGACTCATTAAAGGTCAACTCTCCTTCAGGAATGGGCTCAGCCTCTTCAAGCCCCTGGTCTAAAGGTGCCTCACTTTTAGCCCCTGGTCTAAAGGTGTCCTGGCTTTCAGACAGCTCAGTGCTGCCAAGGCTACTAGTCATCCTGGATAAACAGAAGGGAATCTGGGTGCCTGTAGCCTCTTTCCAGTCACTGAGATATGGGAACACTCTCCAAATTATCTACAGAGATATAAATAAACCCAGGAGAAATATGCCTTAATACTCCTAGATGGCTACTATGACGATCGCGGGGGTGGGGGGGTGAGAAAGGATCTCACCCACGACCTTATCTCTTTCTCACCGCCCCCCACTTCTTTCTTTTTTTTCTCTCTCTCTACCTCTTTGGGAGAATTGAATGGCCATTTTGAGATCTAGCGATCTGAAGGGCTTAGGCAAGCCTGGGGTTTGGGCATAAGCAGGTCCAGGACGGATGAGGCTCCTTCAGACGGTTCTGGGGAGATATGGCCCCAGCAGCCAGCCCCTTGGAGGTCTATCATTTCTAGTTCCTAGCCGCCTCAGTTCCAGCAGAGCCTTTGAGATACTACTGCGTGCAGTGGGTGGAAAGGGCTGAGCACTCCGCTTGCTGCCTTGCCATCTTTTAATTCACCCTGGTGGGCTAGGGACCCAGGGAGGCACGGCGTGTGTGGTCCCAGGTCCTGGGTAGCCCTGCGCCGGTGGGAGCCCTGAGCGCGCTTCTCTGGTGCACGCGCACGTCTGCCCGCTAGCCAGCACCCCTGCCCGTTCCTGTGCGAAGTGAAGTGCTCAGCTTTCGGTGGATGCAAAGCTCACAAAGCTCTAGTTTCCCTGCCCTCTGAAGAGCCGTGAGCGCTCTCTGGCACTCACTTCCCTGTGTTTTCTTTTTCGTAAGTACAGAACGTTTTTTGCTTTTTTTTTTTTTTTTTTTTTTTGGGTGAACATTTCCTCAATTTATACTTCAGGGCGTAGCTGGACCATAAAAAAAGCAATCAGTGCCTTAGGTGGAGTCAGCAGGCTGCCCCCAGGGAAAGGGACAAAGCCCGGGCCCTGATTATCCCGTTCTGAGACTAGGCTGGCCACCACTGGCCCCAGAGAAGGGTCGTCCCTGGCTCTGGTCCAGAGGAAGCAAAGGGGGGCGCTCTCCAGTAGCAGTCCCAACCTACTGGAGCTTGCTTCTTTTGTCTTTAACTTTCAGGATTAACTGAATGTTACTGCATTTACTAAATTTATGGTAAAACCACCAAATTTATGGCTCTACATTGGTATAAATGTCTATGTGCCGATGTTTTTATCCTTTTGAAAAATGAGGCATGGTAGCTCTCACCTAGAGTTCCGGTATTATGAAGAGGGACAGGAGAATCATTGCAGAGCAGGTTTCTGGCTAGCCTAGGTTACATAATGAGACCCCTCTTTTTTTCTCAGGAAAACAAAAACAAAAACCAAGCCTTACTCATCCCCAAAGAAGAACAAGGAAGCTAAAGATGCTTTACAGTGGTGGCTAGGTATATAGTGCAGTGATTGAATGCTTGCCTAGAAAGTGCCCAAACCCCAGGTTCCGCTTATGTGGTTATTTCTGTCAACAAAAGCAAGTCACAGCTACAGTAGATACCCACCCAGAATCCTTTAATAACAGTTTGGCTTTGTTTTTCTTGAATGACTTTCATTTGCCAAGAAACGAGCAAACAAAAAAATTTCTATAGGGTCACAGTGAACGAGACATCTCATGGTCAGTGCTCAGAAGCTCCCTGTTAGATAGTTTGTTGAACAATGTTACTTGCTTGTTTCAAACTGTTCAAAATTTTACTTGGCATGGTTGATTGAAAATGGTCAGAAATTGCTAAGGCCAACATAGATAATTTAAAAAACGTATTTTCTGCCAGGCAGTAGTGCCTCACACTTTTAATCCCAGCATTTGGTAGGCAGAGGCAGAGGCAGAAGCAGAAGCAGGTGGATCTCTTGAGGCTAGCCTGGTTTACAGAGCCAAGTTCCAGGACAGCCAGGGCTACACAGAAACCCTGTCTCAAAAAACTAAGCTTTTGCCAAATTGATCTAATAACAATGACATCCCAACCACCAGATACAATCCATGGTATCCATTTGCTTCTTTCAACTTCAAGAAAAAGAAATGTGTGGTGTATGTGTGGGTTTATTGTGTGCTTTTAATAACGACCACAGGCAAAAGTAGTGCATTAAAACGCAAATCCACCAGTAGTAGCACAAATAGCCCGACCTTAAGAGAGTGGCTTCCTACTTACCAATAGCTGTAACTCCATGCTTAAGAAATTCTTGAAAATCCCCAGTAACCGAACTAGCAGACATTCTTAGCGAAATTATTGGCAGTCCTTTGGCTTACAGCAGGAATCATTGAACGTGGGAAAGATTGCAGCTTGTCATATTTTGTGACCTTGGGAAGGAAGCCTCAGACTACAGTAACCCTCATTTCCTTAGTGAAAGTTAAGAAAAAAAGGGGGAAAAAAACCCAGAATTCAGAAAGGCTCAAGCCCATGTTCTTCTGGACTCTGTACTTTTTCCAGCATTCGTGACCTGCTGTAAACCATGCCTCCAGTTTCATGATGGTTTCTAATCAGAAGAAAGGAAGCTTTCAATAGGCTTTGACTGGTCACATGTCCCTGTGCTGGTTGATAAGAGGACCCTGTTATAAAGTGACAGCAAAAGAGATAAGAACTCTTGGCAGATAATGGCAAAGAAATGATTAACTCAGAAAAGGAGGGGTTCTTCTGCAGCTCAGAGAGTGGAAAGCTGTAAACCCAAGGGGTCAGGAGATCATACTTAGTGGATAAAACTCCAAACCACCTTAAGTCCACTAACAAAACTGCAGCTTGTGACATGGCCCTTTGATGTCACTACTTCTGGCATGGAGGACAGACACTGCTCTTCTGACCTCTGCAAATACATCTTAGATGATAACGTTGGCTGGCATTAATTCTTTAAATGATCACTGTAGATATGGCTGACACTTTGAGACTCTACAGGTAGCACTTGCAAGCTCTTGGTCATTTGCTTCCCATTTGACCAGTTGCCTTAAAAAACAATCCCGTTTGTTTATTAGAGGAGGTGTTGGTTTGCTTGCTTATTGGCCATTGGGCTGAAATGGTAATTTCCTTAACTCCCCACCCCCACCATAAAGCAAAACACCTTGAGATAAAATTTGGGCAAACATGATAAATGTATTAGGCATTCTTCATATATCCTTCTGTATTTATGAATATGTACGTGCTTGTGGGAGGCTCACCTGTGTGTGTAGGGGGTAGATAGTCCACTGTGTGCTTATTCATAAGAAGCCCAGAACACAACCTCGGGTGTTGTTTCTTTTTTATTTATTTTTTATTTTTTTGGTTATTTTGTTTTTGTTTGTTTGTTTTCCCTGAAACAGGGTTTCTCTGCATAGCTCTGGCTGTCCTGGAACTCACTCTGTAGACCAGGCTGGGCTTGAACTCAAAGATCCCACTGTTCTGTCTCCAGAGTGCTGAAATAAACGGGATTTTAAAAGATCATAAGATATCGGTCCTTGTCTGTTATGTCTTTGCTTCGAACAATCAAACAACAGTATGACATGCCAGAACTCTCCTTGCGTATATGTTAAAGGACACAGAACTCTTCAAAGCAGCCATTTTCTTAAAAATTATTTAGGACTCTGAAACATCATTGTTCATACAACATATCTATTAGTGTTTACTCTTCTAGAAGCTAAAATGGAGTAACTAAGGTATAGCTAAATAGTGGAGTACAAGCTTAGCAAATGCAAATCCCTGGGCTCAGCTGGGTATGGTGGCAAACTGTAATTCCTGCACTCACAGACTGAGGCAGGAGGATGGTGCTTTAAGGCCATCCTGGGCTATGAGGGAGCTGGAGAAGGCCCAGTGGTTAGGAGCACTTGCTGATCTTGCTGAGGACCTGGTTTGGTTCCCAGCACTCGCATGGCACCTCACTACTGTCTGTGACTTCTGCTCCAGTGGCTTTGCCCATGATGCACACATAGTGGACAGACATGAACGCAGAGAGGACATTCATACCCCTAAAGTAAAAATAAATACATCTTAAAAAAAACAGGAAGTGAATGGCACAAAAACGAGAAACTAGCCTAGAGAAACTTTAAAACATTTCAATGAAAAAAAATTTTCAATGGAAAATACTACCAAACCTATTATGCATCATTTGCTATACATAGCTCATTTTAAATTAAAAATAATGTTTGGAAGTAAAGGCAGGGCAATGGTGGCACATGCCTGTAATCCTAGCACTTGGGAAGCAGAGGCAGGTGAATCCCTGTAAGTTCGAGGCCAGACTGGACTACACAGGATAACCAGGGCTACACAGATAAACCTTGTTTCAGAAAGACAAAATAATTAGTAGGTATCAATAATAATAATAATAATAATAATAATAATAATAATAATAATTGGTAGGATTTTTACAAATCTTATTACTGTAGGACTTCATGGGAACCACCTGGCTTCCTTCATGTGTTTTATGTTCAGTCTGAGGTGAGATGCTCTTTCTGTTCAAGTGTAATGAGGAAGGAGCATTTCTTCAGTTATTCATTGTGGTCATGAGATGTCACCCTGGCAAACCCAGTACTTGCCTACTATGTTACCTAGGCTGGCCAACATTATAAGGGAATATTATAGTTGTTTTTATTCTAATAAGTATGGCTTTTTAAATATATATATTAAACCAAAGTTCTACAAGTGCTTTTGTTCATTCCTTTTCTGTTTTGTTTTGAGACAGGGTTTCTCTGTATATAGCCTTGGCTGTTCTGGAACTGTCTCTGTGGACCAGGCTGGCCTCACACTCAGAGATCCCCCTGCCTCTGCCTCCTGAGTGCTGGGATTAAAGGTGTGCACCACCACCACCTAGATCTGCAAGTGGTATTTTAAAGGTTAACGGAGACTCTGACTGTGACACCTATCCCTGGAGTTTGTACACTGGATCAGTAAAGCTTCTTAGACCGTCCCATGCTTCAGATGGGTCCTTGCAAGCACATCCTGTAATATCACATGCTCGTGGTAGGAACTAGAACCTTATTAGGTTTTGCAATTTTCCAGACACTGTCTATATATTAGATAAAAATCATGTTTAAAATTCCATTGACGCGTATTACTCATCTGGCCAATCCTTTTGTCCTGGGAAGTACTCAACCACATTCAGGCACACATGTCCTGGGATCCATTTTGTCATGGAACAGAAGTGCCACCGGTTGTTGTCGTTGAGATAATAGGTTTGTGTGCCTCCTGTTCCTGAAAATGTCCCTCTAAATGTTCATCAGTCTGCATGCAGTCTTAGTGCAGGGGATGGAAATCATGGCTTCTGCATGCTAGGCAAGTGCTCTGCCACTGAGTTACAGCCCCAGCCGTGTCCATCATTTGTAAAATGTGCTAACACAGTCAGATGGGGTGGCACACACCTTTAGCCCCAGTGCTCTGGAGACAGAAGCAGGCCAGTCTCTGAGTTTGAGGCCAGCCTGGTCTACAGAGCTAGTTCCAGGACAGCCAGGGCTACACAGAGGAACCCTGTCTGGAAAAGCCAGAACATAAAATGAAACAAACGTGCAAACACTGTCAGGAAACAGCAGTTAGATTCCACAGGGAGAACAATCTCGTCAGTGTTTTTCTTGCAATCATCCATCCTAGTTTAATCATTAAATGATATTTGAAGAATCTTGAAGACTTATGGGTGATTCAGGGAAAATTGGAATTTGGGGAGTTTTGTTTCTTTTTGTTGTCTTGTTTTGTTTGTTGTTGTTTTTGTTTTGTTTGTTTTGAGACGGGGCTTCTCTATGTATCAACCCTGAATGTCCTGGAACCCATTCTGTAGACCAGGCTGGTCTCAAACTCACAGAGACCCACCTATCTCTGTCTCCCAGTGCTGGGACTAAAGGTGTGTACCAGCACTGCCGAGCTGAGAGGTCAGCTTTCGTTCATGAAGCAGCTGTACTAAATGTAAATGCAAAAATACATTGATGTCTTTAGAAAGTATAATTAAATTTTTTATTATGTTATTTGTCGTTGTCAGTGTTGTTAGTGGTGTTAATGGCATGTGTGTGTGTGTGTGTGTGTGTGTGTGTGTGTGCTGGTGGGCATTCACATACTGTAACATACATGTGGAGGTCAGAGGACACCACTGAGGTATCAGGTCTCTCATACCACCATATGTTCCAGGGATCAAACTCGGGGTCTTCAGGCTTGGCAGCTTGTGCCTTGACTTGTGGTCCCTAGGAAGCATGATAGGTCTATTAGTTTGATACAGTTTAAAGTAAGCCCTGTATTTGTGAGGAGAGTTGGGAGAACAGAATCAGATTGACATGGAGTGAATCATCTTTGTTGAACACTCTGTTGTTTTTTCGTTCTAGAACACCAAAAAAAAAAAAAAACCAAAACAAACAAACAAACAAAGCTCAAGGGGGCTTGCCGTGGACGGAAACTTCGCCACAGAGGCAATTTTCTGAGAGCTCAAATGCTTTCTGGAGTTTGTGAAACCCACCACCGTGGAAGCCAGGATTTGGCTGCCACAGCTTTCCACATCTTGTCATGATCATTGTAAGTGCATCTCCTGGCATCGTGACCCACGCCTGGGATCCCAAAGCCTGGGGTGCAGCAGGAGGACTGCCATTAGCTTGCCTGGGCTCAAACTATAAAGCATCAGATCTTCCAGTTCTACATAGTGATACCCAAGTCAAACAAACAACAAAATCCAAGTGCCTGCCAACCTCAGGGGTGTCCGGCCAGTTAGTTAGAAGATGTATTGGTTTCTGGATAAAGTTCCATTCTTTTCTTTTATTCTTTTATGCTGGTAAATGTTTCTTTTTCTTTTTTCTTTTCTTTTTTCTTTTTCGGATATTTTATATATTTATATGTCAAATGTTATCCCCTTTCCTCCTATCTCCCCTCCCCCTGCCTCTATGAAGATGCTCCCACTCCCACACTCCCACCTCATCACCCTGGCAGTCCCCTACACTGGGGAAACAAGCCTTCACAAAACCAATGGCTTCTTCTCCCATTGATACCAGACAAGGCCATCCTCTACTACATATTCAGCTGGAGCCATGGGTTCCTCCACGTGTACTCACTGGTTGGTGTTTAAGTCCCTGGGAGCTCTACGGGGTTTGGTTGGTTGATAATGTTCTTCCTATGGGGTTGCAAACTCTTTCAGCTCCTTCAGTTCTTTCTCTAGCTCCTCCATTGGGATCCCAGTGTTCAATCTGATGGTTAGCTGCAAGCATCCTCATCTGTATCAGTATGACTCTGGCAGAGCCTCTGAGGAGGCATCCATAATCAGGCTCCTGTGAGCAAGCACTTCTTAGCATCAGCAATAGTGACTGGGTATAGTGGCTGCTGATTGGACGGATCCCTAGGTGAGGCACTCTCTGGTTGACCTTTTCTTCATCCCCACCCGACTCTTAATCCCTGTGTTTCCTCCTGTGAGTATTTTGTTCTCTTCTAAGAAGGACTGAAGTATCCACAGTCTGGCCTTCATTCTTCTTAAGCTTCATGTGGTCTGTGAATTCCGAGGTTTAGGGCTAGTATCCGCTTATCAGAGAGTGCATACCATGTGTGTTCTTTTGTGTCTGGGTTGCCTTATTCAGGATGATAGCTTCTAGTTCCATCCATTTGCCTAGTACTCCATTGTGTAAATGTACCACATTTTCTGAATCCATTCCTCTGTTGAAGGACCTCTGGGCTCTTTCCAACTTCTGGCTATTACCTTGTTATATGTTTGAGCATCTCTTGGGTATTTGTCCAGGAGTGGTACAGCTGGGCCCTCGGGTAATACTATGTCCAGATTTCTGAGGTACCTCCAAAATGATTTCCAGAGTGGTTGTACCAGCTTGCAATCCCACCAACAATAGAGGATTGTTTCTCTTTCTCCATATCCTCGCCAGCATCTGCTGTCACCTGAGTTTTTGATCTTAGTTATTCTGACTGGTGTTAGGTGGAATCTCAGGGTTGTTTTGATTTGCATTTCCCTGATGACTAAAGATGTTGGACATTTCTTAGGTGATTCTCAGCCATTCAGTAATTCTCAGTTGAGAATTCTTTGTTAGCTCTGTACCCCATTTCCCCCCCCCCTGATTTTATTGGATATATTTTATTTACATTTTAAATGTTATCCCCTTTCCCAGATTTCCCTTCATATCCCTTATCCCATCACCCCTCCCCCTGCTTCTATGAGGGTGTTCACCCACCCACCCCTTCCACCACCCCACCCTGAGATTTCCCTACACTGCAGCATCGAGCCTTGGCAGAATCAAGGGCCTCTCCTCCCACTGATGCCCAACAAGGCCATCCTCTGCTACATGTGCAGCTGGAGCCATGGGTCTGTCCATGTGTACTCTTTGGATAGTGGTTTAGTCCCTAGGAGCTCTGGTTGGTTGGTATTGTTTTTATGGGGTTACAAACCTTTCAACTCCTTCAATTCTTTCTCTAGCTCCTCCATTAAGGTCCCCGTTCTCCGTTCTGTGGTTGGCTGTGAGTGTCCGCCTCTGTAACTGTCAGGCTCTGGCAGAGCCTCTCGGGAGACAGCTATATCAGGCTCCTGCCAGCATGCGCTTCCTGGCATCAGCAATATTGTCTGGGTTTGGTGGATGAATATGTGTACCCCATTTTTTAATAGGATTGTTTGATTCTCTGGAGTCTTAACTTCTTGAGTTCTTTGTATATATTGGATATTAGCCCTCTATCAGATGTAGGATTGGTAAAGATCTTTTCAAAATCTGTTGGTTGCCATTTTGTCCTTTGCCTTACAGAAGAAATCGCCTTTGCAATTTCACGAGGTCCCATTTGTCGATACTTGATCCTACAGCACAAGCCCTTAGTGTTCTGTTCAGGAAACTTTCCCCTGTGCCTAAAGTCTCTTCCCTGCTTTATCTTCTATTAGTTTCAGTGCATCTGGTTTTATGTGGACCATATGTGTCTTTGAAGGGGTAAACTTTAAAACTACAATAATTTAAAGACACATGAGGACTTGGAGTTTGTGAGGTTCTAGGCTTAGCAAGAAGCGACAGATGAATAGAGCAGTAGGCACATTTCTTTCCTTAATGAATATGCTCAAACCCAGGTAGCTTGGGGCTGGATGGTTCAGTGGTTAAGAACACTGAGGGCTCTTCCAGAGAGGTCCTGAGTTCAATTCCCAGCAACTACATGGTGGCTCACAGTGGGATCTGATGTCCACTTCTGGTGTGCCTGAAGACAGCCACAGTGTACTCATAAGCATAAAATAAGTAAATCTTTAAAGAAAACATCCAGGTAGCTCCATTATTTAAATCAGAATGTCAGTGAGGCTGACGTGGCAGTTTTCATTCCTTTATTAAGAAAAAGTCTTCACAAGGGGAAACCTTACAGAATTTATAAGATGAGGGGACACCATCAGCTCTGCCTGGGAAGAGGTCACTGTTTGTTCCTACTGTAGGGACCTTTTCTAAAACTTGGATGGGGTGAAGTACAGAGGTGTGCAGTACATTCAGGCCACAGCTGGATTTGGGGCTGAATTCTGAAGTGTGAGTTATTCTCAGTTGCCTGGGAGAGAATCTGTGTCTAGGGGACTAAGGCGCATGTGCATACTTCATAGCCCGCATCCCTCCGAGCTCTTTATACGGTACAGTGCTGTGGCTAAACTGAGTAGACGGTGTATGTGTTCATGTAAAATTTGCCTCAACATTTGGACATTTCTTGTAACAAAATTCCACTCACCCGTTGCTAGAGTGTATGCTGAGCATTCAGGATGCTGCTCACACCCCTGGGATTCCAGTGCTAACGAGGTGGAAGTAGAGGTCCACCGTCAACTGTCACTACAGAGCAAGTTCGAAACCAGACTGACCTAGGGAAAAAATAGCACACAAGAGATACAGGAATTATTGTAGAATTTATATCCCTTTCCTCTTTGTCCTTAGCGCCTGTTACTGAAGTGTTTTCATTTCATCCCTTTCCTCCCTTCCTTTCAGTTGAGGTGCTGGAACAGAGTGTTGAACGTGCTGGATGAAGAGGAAAGCAGGTGGAGGGAGAGAGAGCAGAGAACAGACCCTTCTCCCCGCCCTTCCTCCAGGCTGGGCTATCAAGTTTGGAAGGCTTGTGGTCTGCATGAAAACCGGAAGGATGGATTAGAAGTGACCACAGGTAACTGTGCTCCACAAGGACGGGGAAAATCTCTTGGTTACATGTTCATATATGTAATTATGCATTAACATAATTAAACATGTTAAACATATAATAATTACCGGAGGAAGGTGAGGTTTGGTTGCTACCTGTGCATAGAAAGTAAGCATTTTGAAACCGGACAGCTTCCACCAGACGAGGGAAGATGATCCTGGCTAGGGAAGCATGCTGGCAAAGACTGTTTCTTTGAGCATTAAGTCCTGTGTCCCAAATGCAACCAATGTGCCCCATGCTGTTCACTTAGATTAAAGTTGCTTTTAATTCCAGTGCTCGGTATGCTAGGAAAAGGCTCTACCACTGAGCTATACTGAGCAGCCCATAAATGAATGTTGATTTCAAAATACTTGTTAGTATGCGTGAGTACTAGAGATTTAACCAGATCTTTGTGCATGCTAGGCGAGTCCTGTTCTAGTCAGCTAATCACCAACCACATCCTTTCCTCCTAACCTTCCTCCCTTCCTTCTTCCTTCCTCCCTTTTTTTTTTTCTTTTCCTGGATTTTTTGAGATATATTTTCTCTGTGTAACACAGCCTGGCTGTTCTGGAACTCCCTTTGCAGACCAGGCTGGCCCCATTTAGCCTGAAAATCCTTATGAGGAAAACAACACAAGTGATGGAGTTCAGCGGTTGCCATGGTGAGAAGTAAAATCATGGACCAGTATGCACAGGGAAAGAGCCCGGCGTTTGTGTGCATGAGAAGACCATCTATCAGAACATACTCAGCTGTCACAGCATATGCAACTGATGCCTAGTGCCCCTCTCATACGTGAGGAAAGACATCAGGTCTATAGTGGCACACACCTGGGACCCCGGTACACCAGAGGCTGAGACAGTAGGACAAAGCACGTTTGAGGCCAGCCTATGCGTCAGAGTGAAACTTTGTCACATAGACAGAAGAGCTATGTGACTTGGTGTCTTAGGCGAGGACGAGTCTTAGGGAATTGTGGAGATACACAGGTTTGTCATTTGATCCCAGTTCTAAGCAGTCACTCGCTGCTAGCACATGCTCCTTCTAGAAGGTTCTTGGAGTTTAACAGTATCATTGTGTGGTTTGTGTTGTTCCTGTTTCTGGCTCCTGACCAGCAGAACACACAACCCCATGCACACTGGATTTCTTGCTGTGCCACCTGCCTCTGACTAAATGGTCATTTTTGGAGGGAGGTTGCAAAGGGGTGAAGAATGTCACCGGAGGGTCCCACCGGGACTTTCCTGAATGCCACTTGCTCATTTGTCAGCCTCTACTCACTTTTCCCGTGAAGCTTCCTGGCATGATGACGAAACATTGTATTAATGAGTTACCTTGGTCTTTTGAAGCTTATCGCTTGGGCTAATTTAATAGGAATAGGAATCCTCATACCTGGTGAGAAAGGAGCACGTTTTTCTGAAGGAGAGCCTGAAGTATCGTTCACACATCGTTCAAACAACAGCTGCTTAGCACTCAGTCAACAAGCAACTAACCCGTGACTTCGTGGAGGCAAACAGTCATTCACAGCCTCTTGTTTAAGGGACGATTTTTCTCAATCAAGGGACCATCTCAGCATTTCCTTTTGACAAACACGGGCATCTTCTGTAACAGCATTCTGTCTTAAGTACCTTTCTTACCCCAGTGAGCTCAGCACGGCCGGAGTTTATAAGGACTAGACGTGTATAATGGTGACACTGTTTACTAACTGATTTCAGAAAGGGTCTGTAAATGATTGTCAGGTAACTAGTGACCCCAAGGCATCTCTGCCAAAATCCAAAAGGTCCTCAACAATGTCATCTGAACCCATAT
Organism: Micromys minutus; assembly: GCF_963924665.1. Lineage (NCBI taxonomy): Eukaryota > Metazoa > Chordata > Mammalia > Rodentia > Muridae > Micromys > Micromys minutus. Next base: position 27,945,005 of record NC_137975.1, read on the forward strand.
TGCACGAGGCTGTTAGAGATCAGTTAATCAGTTACAGTCGCTGCAAACTTCCTGAGTGTGTGGGGTGTGCTTCCAAGTCCACGGAGGCATATCTAAGGAACTATCGTCCCCGTAAAAATTATTAGACTTCCAGTGAACTACTTGCACGGACACGCCAGCCAGTCCCTTGCAGTGTGCCCGTTATCTGGGGTCATGAGGAACGAGCACCCTGCGACACTCATTCAGATAGACAGATGACAGCAGGCTTTGCGGGCAGGTCAGAAGCGGCCAGCTCCTGCTAAGTCACCGCTTACCTGTGCTTTCTCACGGGTACCGCCTGCTGATTCCGTATAGGACCTAGGCTAAGGTTGGCATAAGTTTTCTCTTTTTAATCAGATTTTTAAAGAATAATTCCCGGCACATTATGTAAGATGGTGGAGTGAGGTGGGGGGTGGTTGAGGAGTAATAAGTAAAGATTTTCCATCCATTCGTTATACCAACTGTGGGAAAAGTAACACCTGGCTGCAAAGATAATGTTCTTCGGTACTGTTCTGAACAGGCAAATATTACTCATTCCTGACAGCACTAATCATTAAACAGAGCCCTAGTCAGTCTATTAGAAATCAGAATGTTTGAGATTTCCTCTCAGAGCAGTCTCTCCGCACAGGCTGTGTGGTGCTTGCTTGATTTTACTCATTCTGGTGCTCGACAGCTCAGTCTCATCTGGAGAAACTGGGACAAACGCCCGTTGTTTTGCTTCTTTTAAAACACTTAGGCAAAGCCAGGTGTGATGGCACACACCTCTAATCCAAGTACCTGGGAAGCAGAGGCTGGCGGATCTCTTGAGTTCCAGGACAGCCAGGGCCTTGCAGAGAAACCCTGTTTTGTTAGACTTCACCTGTAAGAGACAGACAGACGGACAGAAACAGAGAGATGTTTTTCCTTCTCAGCGATTTGTGAACTAAGAAAAAGTACAATGTTCAATAAGAGGTGAGAAAGGAGAGTCTTAAATATTCTTCCTAGATATTGTTTCTTTCTCTCTCCATCCCTCAATTTCCCATCATTGTTGGTGCTTGAGGTCGAGTCTCACATGACTGCTTGAACTCACAGGGATCCACCTGGGATTAAATGTGTACCATAAGCACACACAAATTAAAATTGTTTGTTAATAAAAATCTATGATGAGTCAAATGTCTATTTACTAGATATAATAGAGTAAGGACACATATTCCTATATGTTATAGTTTCCAATGTATTGGAGAAAGAATAAAACCCACAATGCTTAGGTCAGAGGTTTGCAGTAGTGTTTTAGGCTCTGGATTTAATTCTTAGTTCTTCAATAAAGAAAAAAAATAGTTTAAAAACTCAGACCTTGCTAGGGGCTGAAGAGATGGCTCAGTGTCAGCGGACAGCAGTACTGACTGCTCTTCCAGAGAACCCAGGTTTATCCCTAGCAGCCACATGGGGATAAACACAACCATTTGTAACTCCAGCTCCAGGGGATCTGGTGTTCTGTATACCCATAAAACACACACACACACACACACACACACACACACACACAAAACAAAACAAAAACCCACAGGGCATATTTTGTATCTGAAATCACAAAACCAACAAGAATTTCAGAGGTAGGGACACAGCCTGTAACCCCGGCACTCGGGAGGCTGAAGCAGGAACATCAGGAGTTCAAGGCCAGCCTTGAACTGTAACAAGCTCATTCTTCTTCAAAGTGGTAGGTTCACTTGCTGCTTATGTGCCTTTGCGCATGCCAGGCAAGTGCCTTCCAGAGCACTACACCCTCAGCTCTGCCTGCTATGCCCTCAACTATTTCCTGCTTATCTACTAAACATCTGGCTTCTCAGATTATCCCAGTTCTTTTGCAGGATTCCGGAAGCCACTATCTCTCAGGTTTGCTTGTATTTCCATAATAAAGAGAAGACAATGTGATGATTGGTAAATAAAAAAAATTTACCGTGACAAGATTTCAGTGGCTGGCTATGACCTTGACATTTAGAGCCACCCATTCAACAAGCCTGTAGAGAGGCTAGTGGGTGGAGGATGATTTATTTATTTATTTTGCTAAAATTATTCAAATTAGAAGACCTACCCTAAACATGGGCTGAACCCTCCCTCCAGCTGGCAAAGAAAAGTATTTATTTTTACCTACTTGCCTTTATTGAATTTTTTTTTATCCTGTTGCTGTGGTTACCACTGCTGCTATAATTCTTCGATGATGTGTGAACCGGGTTTCATCAGCCATGGATTGTATACTGAAGGCCAGGGGCTCACCAGGAACCTTCCAGGCCTTCAACTGGGCAGCTTCTCAATCCCAGAAATGTTTTCTTGGCCCAGCTGTAGCATGGGTCATCTCTTGGGATGGTGGGAAGATGCCCTGAAAATGGTTTGAAGTGTCTAACTCGATGACTGGCACATAAATACTCTTCATCACTTCTGGAAAGATTGCTTCTGTTTCCAGATGTTTCCCCGCCTTTGTTCTGGCTTCTCCCATGATGTCTGTCACACTCCTACCAAAACAAGCAAACAAAACCTCCAAATAAACACAGGTCTGGGGCTAAAGCTCAACAGTACATTGTGGGCTTAGCTTGTTCAAAATCTTGTGTGTGACTGCTAGCATCAACAACATTAAATTAAATCAAATCAAATTAAATTAATTAAACAACACGGTGGAACGTACCTCTGACATAAGCACCTATACCTCTGACGTAAGCACCTGGGAGGCAGAGGCAGGCAGATCTCTGTGTGTCTGAGACTAACCTGTTCTCCATGTTCTTACACATGTAAGGCTATGTAATGAGAGCCTCACTCAGGAACAAAGAAAAAGTTTCAAAAGGAGGAGACTGTAGAAAGAAGACAGTTGATGTTGACCTCTGGCTGCTGAGCACACTCACACAAAGGTGTTCATACAACACACCTTCAGATGCAGGCAGGACAATTGGCTGCTCTGGGTTTTTAATGGGTGCTTTATAGTCAATTTTGTGTTTTTTGAGACAATGTCAGCACATAGCCCTGACACAGGAGCCTCTTGCTTCAACCAGCTGAGTGTGATTATACGTGAGTTACACACACAACCTCCTCAGTGTCTTAAGCTCTCTACTACCTGGCTGAGTCAGGATAAGGGCTGTGTCACTCAGTCTTTCGGGTGACCCAGGTTAGGTAAATGACAGGGATCCTTTCCCCTTGCTCACTCCTCCTAACTATTAAAGGATCAGGAAAGTGGAGGCTTGTGAGTTATTTGCTCAAAGCCAACTGGCTGGCAAGGACTGGTGGGCGCCTCCTGGTTTTTCCAGTTGAGAGTCAAGCCAGTTGTCACAGCTCTCCACGGGCTTTTGACAGGGTTTGGGCCAGAGCTGGCTTCAGGGTTTGTCAAGTAGGTCAAGTGTGATGTGTCAGCTCCTGTGGTAAATTGCATGGCTCCTGGTACCTTTTCTCCTGTAATAGTTTGGCAGATGGTTACTGACATTCTTCTAGAGCTATCTAGTGATCTGTAAAGGACAAAGTCCTGCAGTAGGGCACGACACAACATCCATAAGGGCAGAGTGTCCTTAGAGAGATGGTAGAGAGAGCCTGCCTTCTGCGTACCCAGCTGCCGGTACACGGTGGCCATGCCCTTCTCCCTCCCACTTCGAGGCAAGGATGCTCTATGGGGCCCCATCTGCCATCTGCCTCTCACTGTGTCTGAGTCACCCGGGGAGCAGGCTTTGAGGACAATGGGTAAACTCCAGTTGGGGGATGAGATGGGCGCATTAGCAAAAGTGACAATCATAACCCGATTTTATCTCCAAACAAGATGCAAATCCTTTCACCAAGCCACCCAAGGATGCTCCGTGGGAGATAGGTGGGCACTAGAGGATGATCGAGTTCTTCAGGTACCTGGAGCTGACTGTGGAAGAGTGAGGGGCAGGGCTGAAGGTCAAGGGTCAAGCCTATGATGCTTAGGATGTGTAAGGTCCTGTGTTTGATCCCAGTCTGCCTACATCAGTTAGGACACCTGGCTTTGGATGACAGTACTCAGGCTTTTCAATGCAATTTGAGAAATGCAATCCATTTGGGTGGGGTCACCATGGATTTGGTGACAGAGTAATTCTCTCAGAGCCTGATCTTGTATGTCTTCATTCTGATACGATGGAACTTGGAACTCCTTCATAGAGACTGAGCTGGGCAGGAGGGGGAGGAACGTTTGGGAAATTTTCCTTTTGCTTTATTTAATTCGTTACTAGAAAAACAAAACAAAACAGAACTATTTCATGCTTCTAGTTGTTCTTCCTACCCCTTCTTCTTTCTGCCTCCTGCTCTTCTTCCTCTTTTTCTTTACAGACAGAGTCTCTCTACAGAGTCTTGGCTAGCCTGGAACTTGCTACGTAGACCAGGTTGTCCTACAACTCACAGGGCTCTTCCGGCTTCTACCTCCTGCGTGTTGGTATTAAAGATGTGTACCCTCGTGCCTGGGTTATGCTCTGTCTTCAATCCCTCCCTGGGAGGAAGTTTTCATAACCATGGGGACTGGGCTTATTTGCAGCTCACCACAGTCAGAGGTAAAATCCTTTTGTTCCAGCATCCCATCTAGGGCGCTCCAGGTCAGCCAGGACTCCACAGTGAGGCCCTGTCTCAACAGTGACTGTATCAGACCCCATCCCACCAAGTGCAACAACCTGGAAGCCAAGCCCTCTCATCTTGTCACCACACCCATTTTAAAAATGAAGAACCTAGGCTGGGCGGAATGTTCAGTGTATGCCTATAATCTCAGCCCTGGGGCTGGGGTGGAGGGTGGATGGAGGGCTGAGGCTGGGTGACTGGTGTGAGACAGGTTTGGGCTTTATCTTGGTGATATGCTGTCTCAAAACCAGCCAAACGGGCTAGAGAGCTCTGCTGCTCTTCCAGAGATCCTGAGTTCAAATCCCAGCAACCACATGATGGCTCACAACCATCTGTAATGGGGTCTGATACCTTCTTTTGGTGCGTCTGATGACAGTGACAGTGGACTCACATAAATAAAATAAATAAATCTTTAAACACACACGCACCATAGAAAAACAAAGGCATCATACCTTATGTTTATATCTCAGCACCCCAGGCAGTATGGATTCTCTGTCAGCGGGTACTACACCGAGAGCTCCAGGTCCAACCGGGGCTTCACAGTTTGACGGATAAACAGACAAATGAGGTGAAGAGAGTGTATAACAAGCACAAGGTGGAACAGAGGTTCAAACAGCTGAGGTTCTCACTGTCACCCAAGCCCAGCATAGCCTAATGTCTCCTCCGAGAAGTATGACATTGGCGAAGACTGTAATAGCTACATTTTGCCTTGTCAAATGGTTCCCTCAACCTTAAAACTTTTATTTTATTTTATGTGCATTGGTGGTTTTTATTTCTGGAGTTACAGACAGCTGTGAGAGCTGTCACGTGGTTGCTAGGAATTGAACCTGGGTCCTCTGAAGAGCAGTCAGCGCTCTTAACCTCTGAACCATCTCTCCAGCCCATATGGTTGCTTTTTAACACGACTCCCCCATCCTCATCTAACAAACTTTTCTAAATTTAAACCAGAAACCCAAGCAATACTTGGGTCAATATCTCTGGCTGGTGCTGGGAACCGGCAATTCAACTGAAGGTAATCAGTTAACCCTCACAGCTATTAACTGTGACAATAACCGTAAGTACAATGCTGATTATGTTTGAGTGGATAAGTCACTGTTTTTCTCAGAACACCCCTAAACACACAAGGCTTGATTTTATTTATTTATTTACTCTAGGAAGGTTCAATTAGAAAAGGCCAACCTTAGTTTTTAAATGAGCTGGCAACCAAATAAAGCTATTGTTAATCCCATAATTTAAAGCCATGTTTGACTAAAGCTGTACTAGATTACTGTCCAGGTTGATGGCCTCTCTGGCCAGATTCATCTCTGGGTTTTTAGACAATGGCCACGAGTCCAGCCTTAGACAGCCAACCCTACAAGGTCCACAGGTGACCAAACATATCTCGGGTGCAGATGGATCAACCAAACTTGTTTAAGGAAGAGAAAAAACACATGCTTGTTATTTCCAATAAACAACAGCCTCCGACATTTCAGGAAGTCTCTGTCCTTGGGCAAGGGGCTTACAGCTCAGGGGCACTTTGTTTCATGGATCTCTTAGGCACAGTAGTTAAAACTTAAACACAACATGGGCTCACACACTGTCCTGGGGCCCTTGGGAGCTCATCAGAAAGTTTGGCTATAATGAAGCAGGTGGCACTGACACCCCTGCTGTCTTGACAGATTAGCTTAAAAAAAAATTAAGACATTAGTCACCTTTAAGAAACCCAAACTTTGGGCTGGAGAAATGATTGTTCTTCCAGCGGTCCCGAGTTCAATTCCCAGCAACCACATGGTGGCTCACAACCATCTGTAGTGGGATCTGACATCCTCTTCTGGTGTGTCTGAAGACAGCTATGGTATACATTATATGTCATAAATAAATACATCTAAAAAAAAAACAAAAAAACAAACTTTGCTCCTCCACAGGAGGCCTACATGCCACCGCTTCTGCCACTGCCATGTCCCTGGGGAGTTCCAGCACATCTTGCAAGTACTCAACACCAACATCAAATGGGCAGTGGAAAATAGCCTTTGCCATCACTGCCATTAAGGGTGTGGGGCGGAGATATGCTCATGTGGTGTTGAGGAAAGCAGACATTGACCTCACCGAGAGGGCTGGAGAACTCCGAGGATGAGGTGGAGCGTGTGATCACCATCACGCAGAACCCACGACAGGACAAGCTTCCAGACTGGTTATTGGACAGATGGAAGGATGTGAAGGATGGGGAATACAGCCAGGTTCTGGCCAATGGTCTAGACAACAAACTGTGAGGACCTGGAGCCCCTGAAGGAAATTCAGCCCATAGGGGGCTGCGCCACTTCTGGGGCCTTGGTGTCTGCGGTCAGCACACCAAAACCACTGGCCAAAGCGGCCATACTGTGGGTGTATCCAAGAAGAAACGAGTCTCTGGGCCTTTGCTGTTAATAGTTTATATACCTATGGGGGAAAAAAACCCAACCATTTATATCTACTGTCAGTGGTCTATCACAAACCCATGTTCCCTTCCTCGGACAAAAACATCTCTGCAGACTCATGTCCGACCCAATGTCTCAATGCTTGCAACTTTGTGTATAAGGTGTCAATGCTTGCAACTTTGTGTATAAGGTGGACTGAGCTGTGAGGGCTCTTGTTTTGCTTTTTGTTTGTTGTTTTTAAGACAAGGTATCACTTTGTTGCCAAGGCTGCGCTGGAACTCACTGTGTAGAACTCACTATGTAGACCTGAAATTCCCCAGCCCCTGCTTTGGGATTAAAAATGTGTGCCCCCCAACCCATTTTCTATCCCTGTCCAATCCTTCCTCTCCCTTCCCCTCTTCTCCTTTCCTCCTTCCTTTGATTCTTTTTGAAACAAGGTCTCCCTCTGTAGACCAGGCTGGTTTTGAAGTCAAAGCAGTTCTTTTGGCTCTGGGTTTACACATCAGTGCTACCATACCCGGTTTACCCAACTTTTCTGTTACTAGCTCAGCAAGGTAGATTTCTCAACAATATCTAAGGTTGGATTCATAAACCTGAAAGTATTGGGGCCTATTTGAAACCATTCTAAGTCATACCAAAACAGCACGTAGTCATGCCCAAATCCTTCCTAGGTTCTCCTGTTACCGGTTACCTAGACTTGCTGCCTGAGGCTGAGCAGTCAAGCTAACTTATTTTTTAGTTTGTTTGTGTTTGTGTGTTCGTTCCGTCATCCACCATCCAAAATTACTAAAAATCAGATGACTAGGCAAACTATATGGCCCTACAGAGTTCTTCCAACACAGTAGGAGACAGAGATTCAGAACAACGGAGAAAGCAGGATAGCCATGAAGAGGTCAGTGTAGTTAGGGTCCAGTTTCTCGGTTCATGGGTGAATACTCTGAGAAGCAGAAAGGCAGAGTCTCACTGGTAAGTAGGTTTGCAGGACTAGGTTATCCTCAGACCGGGGCCAATCCTGGGTCTGAGGACTCTCAGGCTGGTGTTTATTAAATGACCGTCTGCTTTGTACCAGGCGCTGTCTTGGGCACTGGACATTTTAGGAGAGAGGTCAGCACTTCTCCTGGGGTCATAGGAGGCCAGTGGGACCGATGTAGTGGGAGAGCAGGAGAGAGTCAAGGTCTGTACAAGTGGGAGGCAAGGGGTGCTTCCAGGAGGGGCGATGAGAGATCTGAGTCTAGGAATAAGAAAGAGCCAAGTGCTTATCTAAGGGATACACATATATGTACACACACACACACACACACACACACACACACACACACACACACACACACACACACCTATGTAAAACAGAGAGTAAAGAGGGCTGGAGAGATGACTCCGAGACTAAGAGCAATTCCTGTTCTTTGAGAGGACCAGATTTGGATGCTAGCACCTGTGTCAGGTGGCCCACAACCTCCTGTAACCCCAGTTCCAGGGGATTCGACCCCTTTTTCTGGTCTCCAAAGCATCCACTGCAAGTGGCACATATACGCACAGACACACATATGTAGACATGAGTTAACATAAAAATAATTAAATCAAATGTACAGTTTGGTGTGGGTTCTGAAGGCTGACTATTGTGCTATTAATACATTACTTCAGTGGGGTTATTTTATTTCTGTGCCTTAATCTTTGTCTCTGTCCTGTATCTCTGTCTTTGTCTGTCTCTGTCTCTCTTTCTGTGTATGTGCATGTGCACGTTGTATTTTGAAAAAAGGCCTCTCTACATATGGCTGGCTGTCCTGGAGCTCACTCTGTAGACCAGGCTGGCTTTACACTCAAGTAGATCTCTGCCTCCCCAGAGCTGGGATTAAAGGTGTGCTCCACCAAGCCTGGCTTTTTGTTTTTAAAGACAGAGTCTAGATTTGTAGCCATGACTGACCTGGAAACTCAGTATGTAGACCAGGCTAGACTCAAGTCGGTGGAGATTGCCCTGCATCTGCCTCCTGGTGCTGGGATTGCAGTGCACACTACTTTGTCTGGCTCATCACCAGTTTCTTTATCCATAGAATAAAGGTAGTAATTGTGCTTGTGCCTTACCTCGTGAGGATTATATGATGGAAGAATTAAGGCCTGGTTAAGAAAAAAAAAAGAAAACTGCCAGGTGGTGGCTCATGCCTTTAAACCCAACACTCGAGAGGCAGAGGCAGGTGGATCTCAGTGAGTTCAAAGCTAGCCTGGTCTACAGAGTGAGTTTCAGGACAACCAGGGCCACAACAGAGAAACCCTGTCTTGAAAATGACAAAAACAAACACACCCATCACCCAAAACAGACATCATGACGCTCCCCCGAGTCCCCTATGACTGCACACCACTTAGTTACACCAAGGTGAAAGGTTTTTACTAGAGCTAGAGAAATATTAAATGTTGATTTCAGTGTCATTTATTCTTCTCAAATCTACACATAGTTTTTAACCATGAGAAGGAAAACAAAAGCCAAACCAAATTAATTAATGTGTGCTACTTAGGAAGGGCAGCAGGGACCACTGTTTCCATAAATTGAAATAGCAGAGATTGAGGGGGGGTGTTCATACCAAGGTAAATATTGTTTCATTTCTATTTCACCTTAGTACAACACTTAACACTTGTACTTTAGATTAAATTTCAGTTTTTCTAGAAGGGGGCAAATATTTTTTTTCCCCTTTTCTTTCTTTCTTTCTTTCTTTCTTTCTTTCTTTCTTTCTTTCTTTCTTTCTTTCTTTCTTTCTTTCTTTCTTTCTTAATTTTCAAGATAGGGTTTCTCTGTGTAGCCCTGGCTATCCTGGAACTGGATTTGTAGGCCAGTCTTGCCTTAAACTCAGAGATCCTCCTGCCTCTGCTTACAGAATGCTGGGATTAGAGCCATGTGCCACCATGACCTGCTGGCAGACAATTTAAAATTCTACAATGATCTGTCCAGTCCTTACTATTCCTAAGAGACCCAGTGGCCAATAATTTTAGTCTGGGCCAGATAAACATACCAACATGTAAACTTACAGAAGGGGTTTGTTAGGTTAACTCACACAGTCAGATTTAGATTAACTGGGTAGTCCACCAAGGGTCTGGGGCTGAAGGACTGGAGATGCCCCGTGGAGTCCATGAGGAATGGTTGAAGAAGGTGGAGTCTGTGTCCACAGACAACCACAGCGGCAGTGTACACATGTTCTCAGGAAGCACAGAGGTCCCCTGCACCAAGAAGCTTCCTCCATCAGCCTTGCCCAGTCTGAGGCCAGCCCGTCAGACAGTGCCACCACATCCCGGGAAGGTCTTTTCTTCCCCCGTTGCTGCTCCAGAAGCGGTGGCCTCTAGAAACACTCTGGAAGGCCCACTAGAATGTGCTTTACTAATCTAGCTGCCTTCCTATCTAATCAGGCTGACACCCAAGGTTAACTATCCCCTGCTGGGGTAGAAGCTTTAACTCTTTTTTGAGTCTGGCTATCATTTTTTTTATGCTTTGTATTAGATTATTATGAAACATAATTCAAACGATGCTTCCCACTAGAAAGACCTTCCGAACCATGTCCTAAGTAGCCTAAGAACTTCAACTGTGTTTATGATAGTTTGCAAATTTGAGAACCAAACTCCATTTGTTTTAACTGAGGCTGAAGCAATGATTTCAAGGGCTCAGTGGGGAATGATAAGCTAAGGCTGAGATCTTAGACCTGGGTAGAAAGAGGCAGGGATGCTAAGTGGTAAGCTGGAAGACCTGGGTAGAAAGAGGCAGGGATGCTAAGTGGTAAGCAGGAAGCTTAGGCTACGCAGGAAGACTTCAAGAGCTGAACTCAAAGTCTTTCTGTAATAATATGTTTCCTATGTCCAACTTGATTTCTTCTACACATGACTGTGGTTCTAAAAAATAACTGCAAGATAAATCTGCCTTAGCAGAGCCTTGAGAAGGTCAGTGGGGAAAAAATGATTCCAAAAACCCACCGTGGAATGATTATCAATATCTAACATGAAATTTATACTTCATAAATTTAGATAATTTTGTTTTAGTTCCTACAATCTACTTAAACATTTTATTTCACTTAGTTTCAAATATCTTTTGTGTGTGTGTGTGTGTGTGTGTGTGAGAGAGAGAGAGAGACAGACAGACAGACAGACAGACACATACATACACACACAAAACATTTACATTATCTTGGAATTTGAAAGTGTGATCACTGAAAATTAGTTGATGTTCACTTTTTGCTCCCATTCCCACAACCTGTTTTGTGGTTGCTGTTGTCTGTTTGTCTCATTATTTAATGTATGTCAGAGTGTATCCCTGCACACCAGAAGAGGGCATCAGATCTGATTATGGATGGCTGTGAGCCACCATGTGGTTGCTGGGAATTGAACTCAGGACCTCTGGAAGAGCAGCCCTTGCTCTTAACAGCCGAGCCATCTCTCCAGCCCCCATGTTTAATTTTTATTTCAATGCCTTCAACTTCAAATATCTGGCTGTGGCTGTTAGAATTGCCTCCGTGGTTGTCCAGTAATTCTTCCGGCATTCCCAAGAACATTGTCTTAATGTGTTTGAATCTAGAGCAGGGCATCTTCTTGCCTAGCACGTTTAAGGCTCCAGCTTGGTCCATAGCACCTTAGAGAAAAAGGAAACTATCCCTTCGTGATGTGATAAGTGTGTGGTGTCTGCTCTTGGAGACCCCTGACTGCAGCCTGTAGGGCTGTCTGCGGCTGCATACATCTCTCCCGAGACCAACCCTGAATGAGCTGGAGGAGAAAATCAGGAGTCAACAGGACACAACAAAACAACATGGGAGATTACAGAGCTCACTGGTGTCACAGAGCACTCCAGAGACAGTCTAAGTAAGGGCACTGTGAGGTAAGAGACTGTACTTGTGATGATTTGGGAAATAAAAAATGTCTACCCTCAAGCAAATCCCAAAGACCTTCACAATAACCAGATAGCCGGAAGAGAGGCTGATAGGCATGAAATATTTAAAGTTACAGGCTAGCGGGATGGTAGTGGCAGGCAGATCTCTGTGAGTTCAAGGCCAGCCTGGTCTATAGAGTTCCAGACAGCCACGCCTATACAGGGAAACCCTGTCTTGAAAAGCAAGAGCAAAACCAAATGCAAACAAAGTTTACCCACCTTTAATTCCAGCGTATCTCTGAGTTTGAGGCCAGCCTGGTCTACATAGCAAGTTCCAGGCTAGCCAGGGCTACATAGTGAGACCAAATTTCAAACAAAAAAGCAAACAAATTAAAAAGCCTTGAGTATGGGCTGGTGTTGTTGTCACATGGGCAAGACCCTGGATTCTACCTCAGCACCAAGAGGCCACCATGAAAGAAGCGACAGTTATATTGTTGGGAACACTGCAAATGAGTTTTGTTTTCTTATCCCCAAGCCTATCCATCCTTGGGGACATTGTTTACACAGACATTTCTAAGTCACCAGCACCTCAACCGGAGGGAAGAGTGGATGTGGTACATGGTGGAAAGCTGCTCTTACATAGCCTGGTCCCTGGTGTTGAGTCAGTAAAGCTTTTTACTTCAGCTTCCAGATTTGGTTTGGGGACGAATGTCACAGGATAGCTGGCAGCCACACTTTGGAGAAAAAAAGAAGAAATCAATCAGACACATTGTTTGCCCCTTGGGGTTTGATGGACATGTTGTAATAAGGTCCTGAACCATCCACTACCTCTTTATGTACCTTCTGTCTAAGGACTCGTTACTCATGTGACCTGTATTTACGGAACCACAAACAGGGGAGTTAACCATTAACCTTCAAGCCACCTTCAAATGCAGTCTTTTTATAAGGGGAGAAGTATATAGGCTTCCGCTGGTTGCTAAGAGGAAACAAGAAAAAAGGATTCAGGTGGAAGGAAGTTTTTCAGGAACTTGAGTTGATGGTGAGGATGCTGTTAGACCAAGCAGGTGGTGTGCCTTGAGCTGACCTGTTGGATCTCAGTTTGGCACTGAGCTTTTTGGAGTGGCTGAGGATAGAGTCAGGTTGCGATGATATTGTGTTCACTGGGTAATACCCTCTCGCCCCTCCCAAGATTTGTATCTACTAAGGCACCACTTAATGTCTTATTTTCTGGGTCTTGGGCAAGCTTCAAGCTACAAAGGACATATATTATTTTCTCAAACGGACTAAGAGGAGTATCCAAAACCTTGTCCCCCCAAAAAACTTTACTTTCTTTGGATGAGTTTCCTGTTTTTAATTTTTACTATCTAGGGGTTTTTGTTTTGTTTTTGAGACAGGCTGTCCTGGAACTCACTCTGCAAACCAGGCTGGCCTTAAGCCCAGAGATCCACCTATCTCTGCCTCCCAAGTGCTGGGATTAAAGGTATTTGACACCACTGCCCAGCTTCCATTTGGAATTTAAAGTCTCTTTTCTTTTATAAGGTTTGTTTTTCATGTGTGTGTGTGTGTGTGTGTGTGGTCTCTAAGAAACTGCACAATCCTGGCTATGTTTGAGTACTAATTAATTTTATTGTTTTTTGACCATTGTAAACAGCAAAGAGTCAATTTTTTATTTATCATCTAATTATCATTTGCAGAAAAGAATAAGCACACTGTCCCACACCTGAAAGGTTTTAAATAGTCCTTTTAGATTGTATCATAATGCCACCCTGCCTATTTCATATACCCATCTGACTGATAATTAATATACAACTGTTTATGTACACAAAAACCAGGAATAAACAAACAAAGACTATTGGTCCTGTCGGGATGGTGATGCTGTGAGGACCACTCATGCTATACACTGTCCTTAAGTCTCCTGTGAAGCCATCTGGACCTTCATAGTTTCCATTCTAGTAGATTTTAATCTCCACATGCTGCTCTGAGTCACTTGAACTCAACGCTTGGTGCATTTTATTTTTCTTTAGTGTTAGGAGACACTTTAGTCCACCCTTCCTGTAGATTAATTATTTTTCTGAAACTATCTATTGCTGGCTTTCACCTACTGGCCCCAATTTTCAGGTCAGGAAATGGAAACACAGCTGAGTTTGGGTAGTAGTTCCACACAGGAGGCGGCCAGAGCGCTCTCCCCATTTCTATCCCACCTTCTGCTCACTCATGAGGCAGGGCCTGGATAATTGCTTTTAGAGTAAAAATCACCGAGTCACAAAAATACAAACTGCTTTTGATTCAACTATTGCACTGGCTTTGTCCATGTTGGGAGAGATGTATTTGGAGCAGTTTATTGTAGGATGTGCCCATTTGTTCCCATTTTGTATTATTCTTTGTCCTTCTCTACTTAAAACTAAATTCCTTAAGAAAGATGATGCTTTTTGTAAGTCACTTAAGGGTTGACGAGCAGTAGTTTTTTTGCAGTCTCTGTACATATGGGCTTTGACACACGCTACCATCGCAACTGAGCTGTTCTCATTTGTAATTTGAAAACCTTCATTTGGAAGTTTTGGAGTATTTCTCCCGAGTATTAGTTAATAAATTGTTAAGGCAGAGCCTCTTACCTGGTTAGGATCAGAGTAACCAAAAAACCCTTTAAAGTCAAGAGGTAAGGAAGGTCTTTAGGTTTCTCCGCTTTTCCTCACCTATCCTTAGCACCCATGTTAGGAGTTATTACTTCCCACTGGTGCTCTAAAGTCAAGGGCACAGAATACCATCCCATGATGCTTTGTGTCTGTCGGCAATGATACAAGGGCAGATTTTTCTGGGCAGTCAGCTGTCGATGGTGTCCTGCATCAAAGTACTTATAATACTATTAATTTTGAAGATGGTGAGCATGGACATTTCTTTGTCATTGTCACATCTCATATATGTTTCAGGAATGTTAACTTAGTGATCCCTATGATGCCACAACATCCCTGTGAGCTAAGTACCACACTATCCTTACACCGTGATAGGATTAGAGCTCAGAGACATTTAATAACTTGGTCCAGACAGCACAGGTGTGGATGACTAGACCTGCTGTCTGCCAGGTGGATGCTATTTTATGTCATTTTGACATAAACTCTAGTCATCGGAAATGAGGGAACCTCAGTTGAGAAAATACCTCCGTAAAACAGACCGAGGACAAGCCTGTAGAGCGTTTTCTTAATTAGTGATTGATGGGGAAGGGCACAGCCCATTGTGGGTGGGGCCATCCCTGGTCTCTATAAGAAACCTGTTGGTACAGGGTTTTATAAGAAACTAGGGGCTGGAGAGATGGCCTCTCTTTCTCTCTGGGTGCTGGGATCACAGACATAAGCAATCAAGCCTGGTGCCACCTCCTTTTCCTGTGTAAGTCTTAGTTCACCCAATGATTCCGTATTGCTGACAGCAGGTGGTGTCTTCAGGCTCTCCCATTCAGATAGCCGTATTCATGCCCGGGTTGGGGGTTGGGGAGAAAACCTTGGGGAACCCTGTTGTTTTGGAGGTTTTTACACTTGGGTTGTAAAGCTTGGGGCATTGGTACCTACAGAACTTGTGTTAAGTGGCAGAACAACTTTCAGCAGAGCTTTGCTCTTTGATTCCATCAGGATCCGCCTCCCCTTTTAAATGGCCCCTATGGCCTCTCCGGGATGCTCATTTGGGACAGCATGTGTGTTCATTAGAGAGGTCTCCAATTCAAATTAGTTTTGGTATCCTTATCTTGGGGGGCTAGTTATGACCACAGAGGAAAGAAGGAGGGTGAAGACTGAAGATAACAGGTTTGTAATACTTTGTAATACATATGTACGTTCATCCATCCATCCATCCATCCATCCATCCGTCTGTCCGTCCGTCCGTCCGTCCGTCCATCCATCCATCCATCCATCCATCCATCCATCCATCTATCCACATCCATCCATCTATCCATTTATCTATCCATCCATCCATCATTTTTTTAACAGGTGCTTACTCTAAGTCAGTATTCAGATGGTCAAGTAAGGAAGATGTAAAACTTGGTTTTCTAGGAATTTCCTCAGTAAAGCACAAGTCTCAGGCAAATGGACAGGCAGGCAGGCAGCAGCTGGATCACTGGAAGTGGGGTGCCAGCACTCACGCTGGGGTCCCCAGCTGGAAGCCAGTTCTCTTTCCTTTTCCATTACCCTGGCCACCTTTCCCCTGCTCAAGTTCTCTTTGTGTTTGGCTTTATAATAAAACAAAACCCAGGGCATCCCAGTCTAGCTAGGCCCACTATTAATTCATAGTAATTTCTCCAGCCTCCAGCCCCTGCCCCACCCTGCTTCGGCCTCCCAGCTGTTGAAGGCTTGAGTCATCATATCCAACAATACACATATTCTAATACTCCATCTTTGAGAGTAAGCACTTTCTGTGTTCTTTTTCTGTATATTTTTCCATTATACCCAGTTCGGAAACTTGCATGTGACAGCCAAAATAGATTCTGTGAGGATGAAAGTGCCCCTCCCCCCAACGTGATTGCTTTGCATATGATACAGATACTGTCAGATACCCGTGTCTTTGGGTTTTGCATCACAGTTTCAACCAACCTCAGACTATATAAAAATAGTTTAAATATCATTTCTGCATTAAGCATATACAATGTTTCTTCTCAGTACTTGGTTGATTACAGCATCTACAGTATTTGG
The DNA here is from genome assembly GCF_963924665.1 of Micromys minutus. Lineage (NCBI taxonomy): Eukaryota > Metazoa > Chordata > Mammalia > Rodentia > Muridae > Micromys > Micromys minutus. The sequence continues at coordinate 27,961,501 of NC_137975.1, forward strand.
TATTAAAGTATCTAGTGATGATCTAAAGCATATAGGAGAATGTTCAGTAGACCTCACATAAACACTGTCTTGTGTTATATAAGACTTGATGGTTTTGATGCCCATAGGGGTTTCTGGAACCCGCCCTTCACAGAAACTGGGGAGCAACCATATCACACTAGTGAACCTTAGCTTCCAAGGATAACATCGAAAGAGAATAAAGTTAGCACACAGACCCACCACCAGAAACCACTCATTAATGAGTTGATAGTCACGAGTAAATGTATACAATTTTTAAAAAAACGTGTAGGGCTGGAGAGATGGCTCAGTGGTTAAGAGCACTGGCTGCTCTTCCAGAGGTCCTGAGTTCAAAGCCCAGCAGCCACACGGTGGCTCACAGCCATCTGTAATAAGATCGGATGACCTCTCCTGGTGTGTCTGAAGACAGTTTCTGTGTACTTATATGTAATAAATAAATCTAAAAGAAGTGTCTATCTGTAGACTCCACACCTGTCTCTCCATAAGTGAAACTTAGAGCCCAGAAATAAGACAACAAACACATACATGTTGAAATTACATTTGTATCAGCCTTGTCTCCCCTTTTCTCCTACTTGCATGGGCAGAGTCTTCTGCACATGCGTGTTGCGTGGGCACAGTTCTCCCCAGACCAGCCTTGACCCGTGAGAGCAATTCCCCACCGTGAAGGCAGAAGACAGTCAGCATGAGTCGGTGGGAGCCATGTCGGGAGAGAAACAGCAGCTGAGAGAGGCCAGCAGCATCTGGAAGCCTTACCCTTCAGTTTTCAGCTCACAGCTACCTACCCCCTTCCCCTCCTGCCAGGGGAGCGTTGAGAAAGAAGAAGCCAGCTTCCCATATTAATGCACCCTGAATGAGCACAGATATTCAGACCCCAATCTGAACACAGTTCTTTGGAAGATAACAAGATGAAGATTGTCCCGGAACACTCCTGAGAAGTGCAGCCATCGTTCCCGAGTCAAACAAACTGAGTTATACTCGTTTGAACTGGACTCAGCTGCGAGTTGTGATTCCCCAAAATGACAGTGGCTTCAACTGGAAGTGAATTTCTTCTTCTTTTACACACTTCAGCTAATCCAAGCCATAGATAAGAAACACCTACAGTACTTGTCTTTCGTGGCATGTGCTTTGACTGCAGGAACTAAGACAACACTTGGGTTTTCATGAGTCATTAGCGCCCCATTTTCTCAACAGCAGGCTCGGGTATATCTGTGGCTCCACCCTGTGAGATACACACCTGAGTTCTGCTTGCATCCCAGATATTAGTAGCATGGTTACATGACAGAAAAGGTGACTGGGAAGTACAGTTACTGTAATGACTACTTATCTTGAGAATTTTATTCATAATGAAAGGACAGGGCTGGAGAGATGGCTCAGTGGTTAGGAGCACTGACTGCTCTTCCAGAGGTCCCGAGTTTAAATTCCAGCAACCACATGGTGGCTCACAACCATATGCAATGAGATCTGATGCCCTTTTCTGGGGTGTCTGAAGACAGCTACAGCGTGCTTACATAAAATAAATAAATAAATCTTAAAAAAAGTAAAAAGTAAAATAAAAAGAGGACAACAAGGATGTCTGGAGATACTGACAGCGCTTGACCTAACGGGACAAGACAGATAGCCTTGCACTCGGGAAAGACAAAATTGTAGTTTTATGAAACATTGCATTTCTTCAGAGGACATTTAAATCTATGGCAGTCTGAGAGAAACCAGTGTTCTGACTGAAGTACGTGGCCTATATGTGGTTTGCTAGTTAGACAGAGATAAGCAAATGAGTAATATTACATTTAATACTACAATTAGTTCCAGGGCTGGGGAAATGGCTCAGAGGTTAAGAGCAATGGCTGCTCTACAAAGCACACTGGTTTGGTTCTCAGCACACACATGATGGCTCACAACCATTATGTAACTTCAGTCCCAGAAGATATGACACCCTCTTCTGGCCTCTAAGGGCACAGGTGCAGGTAAGACAGTTCACTTCCAGACACGTCATTTCAACTTTTCTTCTCCGTTATTCTCCTGACTGTTCAGGAGCTTCACTAGCTCAGTCAGTAGCTGTGGTTGTAGATAGTCTGGATCTAGAACATTCCTGTCACTGAAGAAAGTTCAGCTAGTGTACTGTCTGCACTCCTGAAAGCCAAGAAGTCAAACTGAGCTGACAGCCCACTGAGTCACTCTGAAAAACCAGTATTATTACCCAAAATAGTACACTAAAATATTGGGTACAAGAGATGACTCTGCAGTTAAGATCACTGCATTCTTCCTGAGGCCAAGTTTCCAACGCCCATGTCAGGTGGTTCGAAACTGCCTTTAACTCCAACTGGAGCAAGATCTGATACCTTGGGCCTCCTGAAGGCCCAGTTATCATGTGTGCATATCCATACTGAGAGTCACGTGTACTCATAATCAAAATCAAGAAACGTGAAACTCTGACGGTGCTGGGGATATAGCTCAGGAATACATCATTGGCTTTGGTTGAACAATGTCCTGATCCACTGGGGGCGGTCACGTATCTATGATCTGATCACAGCTCTGAGGAATCTATGACAGGAGGGTTGTAAATTCAAGAGCAGCTTGGGATTCACAGAGAGATCTTGTCTCAAAAAAAAAAAAGTCGAAGAAATATCTGAGGATGGGGATGGACACCTGTCATCTAAGAACTTCAGAGGTAGAGTCAGGGGGACCTCTGTGAGTTGGAGGCAAGTCAAGTCTAGCAAGTTTCAGACTATGAAAAAACAGTCTCAAGACAAATTGATGAGAACTAAAGCTCGGTGGTGGTGGTGGTGGTGGTGGTGGTGGTGGTGGTGCACACCTTGAGTCTCAGCACTAGGGAGGCATAAGCAGGTGGATCTCTGTGAGTTCGAGGCCAGCCTGGTCTACTGGGTGAGTTCCTGGACAGCCAGGGCTACACAGAGAAAAACTTGTCTAGAATTTTTTTCTAATTGGCTCAGGCAGCTACATCTTCTCAGAGTTGTTTAGGTTTTCAGTGTTTCCCAGTTTCTCAATGTTTGTTCATTCTTTGAGTTCTCCGTCTGTTTCTTTATCTGTAAAATAAGAATGAGAACATTGTCTTCTTACATTGATCATTAAGATGAAATTAACAGCAGATGTTTGTGTTTCAGAAACCACACCACCCTCACACCCCCACCCTCTGGACAAGGGAGGGAGGTGTATATTTTTACATGTCAAAGCAGACCTGGCCTCCAGGTTCTCCCAGAATTCCTCAGTCCCTACCTAGTTTACCATATGCCCAGCCCTGAACTTCCCTCAGTCTCTTCCCTATATAGTCCAGACATTTTGGTTCCCATTGTTTCTTCTCTCCCTGTGAGCACACCCTTTCTCTCTTTACACCTCCCCGCATCTTTTCCCAAGCTGACCTTCCTGTGGCCAGTGAACTCACCTAAGAGCAGCTTCCCAATAAATCTGTGTTATAACGTATCACCTATAACTTGTCTAGGGCCTAGCATGTGGTTTTGCTTTTACTGCCATGATCAGAACTGTTGTTTTCTTCTTTCTTTCTTTCTTTCTTTCTTTCTTTCTTTCTTTCTTTCTTTCTTTCTTTCTTTCTTTTGATGCAAAAGCAAGAAGTTTATTTTTATTTGTTCAGTGCACTGGGGGTGGCCCACATCCAGAGAAGAGGTGACCCAGAACTGTTATTTTCAAAATTCCTAATAGAGTGAATATATTTCTTTGGGGGTTGGTTTCTAACAAAAGCCAGAAAACTTGCTAGACAAATTCTAAAAGAGATATAACCCTTTGGATATATTTTTTTGATATTTATAATTTCCTCTTGTATTTTTATCTCTTGTTGTTCATGGGTGAATTAATTCTCAGTGCTGGGAACCAAACCCAGAACCCCCTGTGTGCCACACAAGCATGGTATCAACTGATTACAACCCACCCCAGGTTTCTTTTTCATTCTTTCTTTCTTTTTGTTTGTTTGTTTGAGCTAGGAATGTCTTGGAACTTCAGTGTAGATAAGGTTGGCTGATAACACTGGAATTGAACTTGAGTGATTCTCCTACTTCTGCCTCTGAATGGCTGGATCCCCCTGCCTCTGCCTGCCAAGTGCTAGGCACTTGGGTTGAAGGTCTGCCTCTCCACACCTGGTGTTTTCTATTTATTGCTAAGGACCAGAAAACTAGTTATTCCTATTTAAATATCCGACTTTATCTATCAACATGAATCATGGTTTTCTTTAGTTACTCCTGTCCACAGAATTACCTACTATTGTATTCGCATTCGCAAACAACCCTGTATCTCTCAAACAAAACGAAAATCAAAACACACACACACACACACTCAACCCAACCCAACCCAACCAATCAAAGCACACAAAAACAAGGAAGCCTGCCCCGGAGTGTAAATGATAGCCAAGGTGACACTCCATTGAGGTAAAATGATCCTTCTCTTTCCCAGAAGGTATCAATTGGAGATGGCCTCTTGTTGGGATTCTGTCTGGCTTGAACCTGTGCAGGTCTTTGTATCCTGTCACAGTCTTGGGGAGCATCAAGAACATCAGTCCTGTTGGGTCTGTAGGATGCTGTTTCCTTGGGGCCATCTACAACTTATCCTCTTCTGCATAGATTTATTTCTCCTCTCATGAAGTTTGATGGGGAGGAAGTTGTGTGTGGGGGGTGGTACTGGGAGGAGTTGGAAAAGAATATGATCAAAATATATTATATGAAAAGAATCCTAAAAGTCAGTAAGTACATACCAGAAAAACCCCAACAGCAACAACAAAACATAACCACCATTCAACAAAAATGGTCCAGTGCTTTCTATCAGCATTCAGAGTTTAATTCCCAGGATTCACAGAGTTGAGAGAACCAACCTCTCTGTAAGTTCTTCTCTGGCTTTCTACACACACACACACACACACACACACACACACACACTCAAGTGCAATACTAATAATAAAATCATAATGACCATCTCAGCTGAATGTGGTAACCCACACTTGTAACCCCTGCTGGAAGGTTGCTAAAGCTATAGATGATCCTGGGTGTCAGCGTAAGGGGCCAAAGAACAAACAGAAAGCACCCATCCCCCCAAAGTGTCTAGTGACAATTGTCCACACGACACCTTTCTCCACCTCTCATAGTGAGGGGTGGTTTGGCCGGTTCTTTAAGGTTGTTGGAACAAGGGGTGGCCTGGAATTTTCATGGCTCCCGGAGAGCCCAGCATTTACAAAAATGCTTGGCAACCACACTCTGTGTTACAAGGTAATTGTGGGTACTGCACGAGCTTAGTCTTACACGAAGCTGTAAATCTTATCTTAGTAAATAAAATAAAGCTGGCTAATGATCACCGACCATATTTTCTTTTCTTCTAAGGAATGGGCTTAAAAAGGTAGTTGTTTTTTTCTTTCTTTCTTTCTTTTTTTCTGACAGCGCTCAAATAGCTTTTAAGAAGAAAATGGCTTTCTGTCAGCCAAGCTGGGCCATCCCCTTCTACAAATGCACTTTCCCAATGTGGGGCTTTCGGGTTTCCCTTGTTTCCACATCTATGGAATATACCCCAAATGTATTTATTTCTCCCAAAGATGGTTTTAAAGTGGTTCACAACCTGTGGGTTATGACCCCTTCAGGGTCACATATCAGATATTTACATTATGATCCATTAACAGCAGCAAAAATCACAGGTATGAAATAGCAATGGAATAGTTTTATGGCCGGGGGTTACCACAACACGACAAACGGTGTTACAAGGTCACAGCATTAGGAAACTTAAGAACCGCTGGTTTAAAAGAACTTTTTTCCCCCACAAGAACCAGGGATTAGCTTCATTAAACAAGCTGGTGCAGGCTGGTCCCATCAGAACCCAGATATTCAAAATCTGTCTGCTATACGCAATTCCAACAATTTAAAGTTTGTCTGTCATATACAGTTGCGATTATTGATCTGTGGGGAAAGTGAACCAGTTTGCATGCAGACCCAGGGGAAGCCGGCAATGTTAGCTCTGGGTGACTCAGGTACCTAAGTGCTAGAATCTCGGCTGAGAAGCTGCCTTGGAGGTAAGTCTGGATCAAAGGGAACAGACCGAAAGACCCAGGTTTATGATTCTGTTCCAGTCATCAAAATATTAAGAGACAAACTTTAAAGTCTTCTGAGCTTTGCTTTTGGTAGACATACTATAGACTCAGATAGGTGTGAAGTATTCAGAGCTCTGGGTCTTTGCAGTGACAGACAAATTCACTGGAAGGACAACAGAGCCATTGTGTTTTAGGTGTTTACAACTCAGTGGAGGAGGCAAGACCTGTGCATATGAAATTTTACTGTGCAGTAAAATCCAGGATCTAAACAGGGCCAAGTGATGGAGTTGTCACCCAGGGCTCAAAGGGCAAGGTGGCGGTGTGTTCATGGGAGAAGGCGACTTTGTACGCTGCAGGGTTCAGTAGCAGTTTGGGGGGAGGTGACTGACTGGTTTTGAAGGATGGATGGGTGGAGAGGAGAGAGAATGGGAGTGAGAAGGAACCGACAGACAGATCAACAGACTGGAAAGAACTGGACGTACGGAAGTGATTAGGTAAGGAGGGCTGGGGTGGAGAAGATTAGGAGGAGGAACTATGAGTGTGACTCTGGACAGCCTCAGATGCCAGTGAGCAGCTGCTAAGTCACAGTAGGCAACCTGTGCATTCTCTCACCTTACTGGAAGCTCTTTGCATCTGAGCATCACATTTCCCTGGAGCTATGTTGGAATTCTGCACTTACATTTCTTTTGTCCTTGGCTCTCCTAAGACCAGGACAGGGGAAGCACCGGGACTGTAAGACTGTTCTGCAAGTCATGACGCCTTTGTCCCGATCCATAGAAAGTACAGGAGTGGACTCAAGTCTGTGAGCTCTGGGGGAAGGATGCTGAGTCATGTGACACCAGTGGACCACCAGGATAGGGAATTTAGTAACTGAGGGAGTGTGTGTGTTCTCTGACCATCTTTGCTTTGAAACTAAAATTCTTAGGAGACTGTTAAAGAACTGAAAAAGTAGGCTGGAGAGGTGGCTCAGCGGTTCAGAGCACTGGCTGCTCTTCCAGAGAACCCGGGTTCAATTCCCAGCAACCACATGGCAGCTCACATCTGTCTGTAACTCCAAGCTCTAACACCCTCACACAGATATACACACAGGCAAAACACCAATACACATAAAGTAAAAAAAAAAAAAAAAAAATAGATCATTTTTTTAAAGAAAAGAAATTATAAAGTATAGAAAGACAAGAACTTTGAGATTTCATCTATATGCAGAATAATACTTTTATTTTTCTTTTTGAAAGCAAAGCAAAACAGTACAAAAGTATGATCTCAGAGAAGTTCAGAGTAGAACAGTGGATGCCAGAAGCTGGGAGATGCAGGGGGAAGGGGGTTCTCCTAACCACTGAGTTTGCAGCCCTGCATCCCACGCCTGCAACTGAAGAGATGTCAGTGTTTAAGGGCAGTGGCTCCTCTTCCTGAGGACCCAGATTTGACTCCCAGCTCCCACGTGGTGGCTCATAACTGTCTCTAACTCTGGTTCTAGGAAACCTGAAGGTCTCTTCTGACCGAAGGCACCAGGCACAGGCATGCAACTGGCGCACAGACAAATAATCATTTTGCTCGTTTGCTTGTTCTTATTTTTTGAGACAGGGTTTCTCTACAAAGCTTTGGCTGTCCTGGGGCTTGCTCGGTAGACCAAGCTGGCCTCAGATTCACAGAGATCCACCTGCCTCTGCGTCCCAAGTGCTGAGATTGCCTGACTCACAGAAAATAACTTTAAAAATGAAACCAGAACAAACTAATGCATACCTATCCATTAATTTGAAATGCTAAAACGATTGAGTAGGGGAAAATCCCTTGCCCACTCTCCATAGGGTTAAAGATGAAAAGTGTTTACATTTATAAATACATTTAATTTTATTTGAGATGACCTTGATAGCACACACCTTTAGTCTCAGCACTCAAGAGGCAGAGGCAGGGGGACTTCTGTGAGTTTCTAGGACACTCTGGTCTGCATGGTGTCTTCCGGGCCAGCCAGAGCTACAAGGTTAGACTCTTGTCTCAAAAACACAAAACAAAACAAAAGAATACTTTTTTGAGAAAAATGCAAAACCACAAGCCAATGATTAGCAGGTGGATGCCCATCAGAGTCAGAAGAGGTTTATGGATAAGCCATGTAACTGAGCTAAAAAGAGCCATTCATTATAGCTGCCTGGGGATGAGTATTATTTAGTCTCCAAGCAACAGCAATATACGCTTAAATGCAACAGTTTCATTCGGCCCAAGTGGCACCATATTGGTTTGGGTTGTTGAACTATGTGCCTGAATACAATCTGACTCAATAGCTTCCTACAAATTCTATTTCGTGGTGGAAAGGTTAAAATCAAGTCAAGAACTGGGGAACTTGAAAGATTAAATGTTCTTTTGAAATGGGTATTTAAAGTGAGTTGTTTGTATCTGAATCCTTTGGATAATCTCTGTCATGCTTGCTTTTGACTTTTATTATGGGGACCACTGGGAAATGTTCTTCAGGCTTTAGGCTGTGTAGAACACCTCTTTGATGATTCAGGTATCTGCTGTTTTGATGATAGAACCTTATTGGACACCACTTCAGAACAGGCGCTGTTGTAAAATGGAGAGTCAGGCGGACTGGTTGCTTACCTTCACAGACCCTGTGATCAAGTGAGAAAGAGTAAGGCTAAATAACAAAGGTGGTTTCAGAGCCATAGGTACAGGCACATCTCTGCAGAAGGCAGGTGACACCTCTTTAGAAGCAGTCCTGGAAGAGAAAGCAGGTTTTGGGCAGAGAGCACCAAATGCTAAGAACCAGAGATCAAGGTCAAGCACCTGGTGTAATCTCTGTTTTACAGAAATTTTCTCTCTCTCTGTGTGTGTGTGTGTGTGTTGTGTATGTACATGCCCACACTTGTTTGTGTGTGTACATGTGTGTGTATGTGTGTGTGTGTATGTGTGTGTGTGAACTGGGGAGTTGGGGGTTACCTAAAGAGGAGATTTGATGGATAATTTCAGCTACAGTCCTAGAGGATTAGATTTTGCCTTCTTCCTTTCCCTGCCTCGCTGTCATTCTCTCTAAGGAGTTCTTGGGAGGGGGAAGCTTTTAAGGGGCCTGTCGACCTTAAAGAGCCCATTTTGATTTTCCTTGAGTGAGCTAATGTTAGCGCAGCTCCTGGCTGTGCTGCCTGGGTATTTCCACATGCACAGCTGCAGGGAAAAAGGAGGTAGTCATTTATTGATTTTTGCAGTCCCAACTTTTTGTCCTCCCTTTTTAAGTACCAGCAAACTCCAGATCTGGCCATTTCCCCGGCAGCTCCCTGGAGAGGAAAGCTTTGTGAAAACTTCACTTTGTAGCAGCAGGCAAGTGTGCCAGCAAGCTCACTTTCTCCACTGAGTAACTGAAAAACAAAAACCAGCTGACAAAGAAAAAAAAAAAAAATCCCAGCTACTGGGGAGGTCAAGGCAGGAGAACGGTGAGTTTCGGGATAGCCTGGACTTCATAGCAACACCATGTATTTAATTTATTTTCCTAATTGTAATTATCTGTTGAGACAGACTCTTGCTATGTAGTTTGAACTGACTTCGGACTCACACTATAGCCTACCCTGGCTTTGAACGTACAGTGACTCTTCCGTCCCCAGTGTGCAGCCATTACGGGTGCATGCTGCTAAGGTCAGCTAAGAGTATCTATGTTTTATATTAGAAACAAGAATAATAGGGGACTGGGGCTGTAGCTCAGTGGTAGAGCGCCTGCCTAGCATAAGTTTATTCTCTAGTACCACACATGAATACTCCAAACAACCATGCTGTCTTTTGAGAGCTCTCTTATTTCTGTCCCAGGGTCTTACCCTGGGGATGAGTGGATTCGTAGGTCTTTTCCACACCGACCATTCTTTATGGCCCTTGAGTTGGAAATGGTTTATTTAAAATCGTATTTATTCATTATGTACGAGTGCATAGTCTGAATGTATGTATGTGTACCATGCATCCACCAGGTGCCTGTGGAGGTCAGAAGAGGGCATCTGGTTCCATTGAACTGGAGTTATTATATGGGTATTGGGACCTGAATAGCTGTGGGTCAACTAAATTGGTGCTTGGAACTGAACCCAGGTCCTCTGCAAGAACAAGTGCACGTAACTGATGAGCCACTGGAGAAGGTTAAGCATTCATGTGCAGGTTGTGTCTGTTTTCACTTGGATCGGTGGCATCTTTAGTACCTAACACTTCCCCCATCTCCCCACCCAGGAGTACTCATTCACAACCATAGTCCCAGGATCCAGGAGGCTGAGGCTGAGGCTTGGGCAGAATTCAAGGCCTTCTTGGACTACGTTTTAGTCAGGGTGTCTACTCTTACACAAAACATCCATGACCAAGAATCAAGTTGGGGAGGAAAGGGTTTATTCAGCTTACACTTTCCCATTGCTGTTCATCATCAAAGGAAGTCAGGACTAGAACTCAAGCAGGTCAGGAAGCAGGAGCTGATGCAGAGGCCATGGAGAGATGTTACTTACTGGCTTGCTTCTTTTGGCTTGCTCAGCTTGCTTTCTTATAACACCCAGGACATTCAGCCTAGGGATGGCACCACGTACAATAGGCTGCCCTCCCCCCATCACTAGCTGAGAAAATGCCTTACAACTGGGTCTCATGGAGGTATTTCCTCAACTGAGGCTTTTTTTCTCTGTGATAACTCCAGCTTGTGTCGAGCTGACACACAAAACCAGCCAGTACAGACTACATAGTGAGATCTTATCTCAAAAAACATCGGTCTGAGAATGTAGTTCACTGTAGACTATCTGTCAGTGGTAGTGATGCTGGATTTGATCTTCAGCATCACTAGAAGAAAAGAAAAGGGAAAGGGCCCACAATAAAGTGAATGCCAACTGGGTAAGCCAGAGAGAGAAGACTCTAACTGGCACCTTTTCAATAAACCCTCCAATGAGCTTATACTTTGGGAAATTAGCAACTTTTTTGAGAGTCTGTCAGGTGCATCAAGAAGACAGCCACCATGGATCTTTATATGCTGTTCCTACAAAATGACAAATGAGCTCTTGCTAAAAACGTGCTCTTCATATTGAAACTGTAAGTGACATCAGCAAGTTAGGAGTGGATGGACATGTACCGCCATCTTGGGTATCTAATTTCATTAGAATTCTCAATTTTAGTGTTATTTTATTTTAGTTTTAAAGGATTTATTTCATTTATTTTTCTGTGTACTAGTGTGTCACCTACATGTATGTCTGTGCACCACAAGCATGCAGTATCTATGGAGATTAGAAGAGAGTTGTCTTATAACTGGAGTTATGAATGGTTGCTAGCTACCATGTGGGTGCTGGGAACCTAATCCAGGTTCTCTGAAGAGTAGCAAGTGCTCTTAACTGCCATGAAACATCCCTCCAGCCTCTTAGCATGACTTTAAAGTATCACAAATAGCCTTTATTAGCTGGGTATAATGACACATGTTTCTAATCCCAGTACTTGGGAAGTGGAAGCAGGCAGATCTTTGTGAGTTCAAGGCCAGCCTGGTCTACAGAGTAGGTTCCAGAACAGCCAGGGCTGCATTGAGAAACTGTCTCCATAAAGAAAGATACAAACAAATAAAATGGAAAGGAAAGAAAAAAGAAAATGACCAAGAACTCATATAAAATGACACAGAGAAAAAGAGCACCAGAATGTATGCTTATATTTTTAAAATCTACTTTAATAAGGGCTCTTAAATACTTCAAGCTTCCTTATAGCCTACCTACCAAAGGTAGGGGAGAAAAATGTCTAATAGGCAAGGGAGTCGTGGACATATTTAAAAGCTGTTTCTTAGGGTGATTTCAATCTTCATTGTCTATAGGACAGTTCACTTGACTCATCAGCAGTGGCTCCTCAAGGCTCTGTCAATTGGCACAAGTCCAGAAGTTCTTTGGTGAGTTCCTCTCTACAAAGTCAGTGAAGGAAGCAAAAGGGAACCAAAGCCAGAATGTCATCAGTGAAGACCAACAAGGTGAAACCCAATGAAAACTAGTAAGGCAAACCAATTCCAGAGTGCCATCCACTCCCTGTTGGGTTACACTTACACACTTTCTAAAATATCATATGTCCTTTCAAACATTCACTCCTGCCAAACATCACATGCCCTTTCACCAGGCAGCTTCCAGAAAAATGCCATCTGTCTTTTCTCAGCAAAGCATCCTCTCTTAAGACAGTTTCCAGAAAGACATCACATGACATAACTGAGTATCTAATGAAACCAGAAATTCCCACTTCCCCAGAAGGCAGGCTGGAGTGCTGGATTCTACACACTTCCTACCTCTCTTTTCTATGGTAACCTCTAAGTCAGCCACAACCTTCCCATTCCTTTGCTTGTCTCTGCCCCTTCCTTGATCAGATTCTTAGACCCCATGCTTTTCAGCATGTAGAGCCCTTTCCAGAGTCTCAGCTTTTGTCTTTTAGGATCACCCCCTTCATCTCTATCCAGGAGTCTTAACTGTTTGTCTTGACAATGCTCGCTTTGGCAGAGTCAGTCACTCTGCTGTGGTGGATTTTGCTCATGTCCTATAAGAGTCAAGGGTTCTTACCATGTGTGTAAGTTTTGTTGAAAATGACATTCTACTTCAAAATGACATTCTACTTCTACTCATCTTGTTTCTTTTTCTTTTTTTATTAAGTTTTACTTCATACATATGAGTACACTGTGGCTGTCTTCAGACACTAGAAGAGGGCTTCAGATCCTATTACAGATGGTTGTGAGACACCATGTGGTTGCAGGGAATTGCAATCAGGACCTCTAGAAGAGCAGTCAACGATCTTAACCACTGAGCCATCTCTCTAGCTCGTATTTTTTCTTTTTAATTGTCTTTTGCATGTTACATTTTTCCATAAGAATGGTTAAAGCTCTATTGCTGAGTGGAACAAGCGAGTGCAAAGCCAGTTTCCAGTTAGAAGCTGACATCCTAGGGCCCACTTGACACATAGAAATATCACTTGCAACAGATAAGTCTATAAAGATGTGCCAAGAAAATGAAAGGAAAGGAAAATAGCAAGTGGTCTCAGTACCCCTCCTGCACCACTCCCATGAAAGGGCAAAAGCCACCAGATAGGGCGAGGTTCATCATGGAGGTTAAAGTGATTAGAGAACCCTCAGGAATGTACACAGACAATCCTCACCAGCGGCTCTCTACATTTTCTTTGTATTTCTTTCATTTCTACAAACACTGTATCATTTCCAGATGCAAACATCCCATGTGATTTCTTGGCATGGACCGTGGAAAATTAGAGTCATCCAGGGGAGCTCATCTGCTATCTCCCTCTCTGCCTCACCTCTTCACCCACTGCCCTTCATCCCAACGTGTGCCCTTGTGATCGACACTCAGCCTCTCTGACCTGAACCCTAGTCCCCAGCCCTGGTGCCCTGTGCATGACGCTGGGGAACTGCAATCAGACATAGACGACCTCACACAATATACTTGGAAGCCTATCAGAAGTCTCCAATATGACACGTTCAGGTTTGAACGTGGGATCCCCTTGCTTTCAGTGCTGTTTGTGTAGCATATTCTCATTTGGGTTGATGTCCATCCTTTTAGTGGAAGGAGGTGGAGCTCTGGGGGACATACTTGGTGAGCTCTTACTACTGTCATTGGTCTTGATGGCAATACATTCAAACATATGTTACCAGCTCACTAAATAAATAATCAACTGTGCTCCAAACCTCCAGTGCCTTTAGCTTTTTAATTGTAATGGGTGCCCGACTGATCTCCTTCCTTCATCCAATTTATTAAAACAGAAAGAAAACAGAATTAAAGAATACACCAACAAAGCGAGAGCAAAGCTGGTGTGTAAGTGAGAAACTCTGTTTTTCACCTCCAAGATGACAGGATTACAGATGCATGCTATCATGCCTTGTTCTTTTTAAAAAAAAATTACTTATTTATTTTATGTATATGAGCACACTGTAGCTGTCTTCAGACACTACAGAAGAGGGCATCAGATCCCATTACAGATGGTTGTGAGCCACCATGTGGCTGCTGGGATTTGAACTCAGGACCTCTGGAAGAGCAGTCAGTGCTCCTAACCACTGAGCAACCTCTCCAGCCCACCATGCCTTGTTCTACATGAATTCTTTTTTCTGTTCCTTTCCCCTCCCCCAAGACGGAGTTTCCTGGAACTTGATCTGTAGACCAGGCTGGCCTCAAACTCACAGAGACTGACCATCCTCTGCCTCCTGAGGGCTGGAATTAAAGGCATGAGCCACCACCCCCTACATTCTATGTAGATTCTTAAACATCTCCTACACCCACTGTCTGCTAGTCTACCTGTCTGTCTATCTCTTAGAGATCTTATCCCCCCTTCCTTCATCAAGGGTTTCACTTTCAGTTGCTAGAAAGTAACCAATCCCTTAAAAAAAACTGTACCTTTCCAGTGCTGGTGTCTGAGTGCAGAATCTCACTGCTATGTCCTAGTTTGCCTAGAACCTCACAAGCTCCCTACTTAGTTTGTGCCTGTCCCACCCTTCACCAACTCTCTGACATCAGGTCCAGCACTTCTCTGTGTCCAGGTCGGACACATACCAGCCTCCAGGCTTTGTCCTGGCCCCACCCAGCTGGGTAATTGCATAGCTTCTTCCTCTGCCTTTTCTAAGTAAATGACTTTACTACCTCAAATTTGTGACCCTCTCTACCGAAACTCTCTTCCCTGGGGCTAACTCGTCCTTTACCCCAGCCACATTCCAACACACTAAAATTGCTCCATATGCATTCTTTTTCTGTGTGTGTGGTAGGTATAGTCTCAAACTCCCCATCCCTCTGTCTTTAGTCCCCAATACATCAATTACAGGTGGGTATCACCACACCCAGCAGGATTAGTGGTTTTTTTTTTTTTTTTTTTTAAAGTTAAAAGACAACTCATGTGTCTACCTGTATGCATGGTCACATGTACACCTATGACAGAAGAAGAGTGTGGAGCTTCCTGGCACTAGAGTTTCAGGCAGTTCTGGGTCCCCACGGCTTCCATATTGGAAACCCAACCCACGTACTCTGTGAAAACAGCACACTGTTGAGACTTCTCTCAGCCGGGATCAGACTTTTCCCTGATTTATCGCTCATTGTATTTTCTCTTTTTTTAGTTCCGAGTATTGGACTCTGAGCAGGGAGCTCGGAGTTTTGTTACATGAGTTAAACAATTCAGTGGTGCAGGGCTGGAGAGATGTCTCAGCGGCTGAGCTCCGGCTGCTTGCTCTTCGGGAGCATCTGAGTTCCATTCCCAGCATCCGCGTGGCTTCTCACAACTGTCTGTAACTCCAGTTCCAGGAGTTCCGACGCCCTCTTCTGGTTTCTATAGGCACTGCATGCACATGGACCAAAACAAA
Organism: Micromys minutus; assembly: GCF_963924665.1. Classification (NCBI taxonomy): domain Eukaryota; kingdom Metazoa; phylum Chordata; class Mammalia; order Rodentia; family Muridae; genus Micromys; species Micromys minutus. The sequence goes on from NC_137975.1 coordinate 27,976,848, forward strand.
TAAACCTAATTCACTAAGCACCTGAGCATGGAACAGGCTGGTAACCGAAGGTGAGATGGTTCTTTGTCTAGAAACAGCTGCTGTTGATTGAGCGTCTATAGGGCAAGTGCTTCACACCAAACCCAAGAGATCCGTACTATTACCACTCGCTTGAAGAACAGAGAGGCAGAGCAGCTTGTCTAAGATCAAACACTCGACAGAGCAAGGATTTGAACTCAGGTAAGCTGACTTTGAAATTAGTCACTGGGTCACTAGGCTCAAGGGAGTGCATTGAGAGACTTCTGATCAATAATCATCACAGAAAGGTATCAATCACACACACACACACACACACACACACACACACACACACACACACACACACAAGCTTTGTTCGGAGACCGAAGGTGAACAAACGCCTTAAGAATTGGAATATCTGAGAACCTAATACGGAACAAGCTGCCAATGAATAGTGATTGGAAGAATGAGGTTCTCTTGAGACATAAACCTGGGCTCAAGGAGGAAGTTAAGCAGAGTTGGAAGGTAAACTAAATGCTTTAAAGCTGTCTATTTTAAAAGGCTCACTTTGAAAGCTAACATCAGGTTGTTTTTGGTCAGCTTCGTTTCCACCACACTCATTCTTCACTTTTAATTGCCTCTTTATCTTTAAGTTTCTTCCATCATCATCATCATCATCATCATCATCATCATCATCATCTGTTTCATTGCCTGAGACTGAACTCACAGCTTTGTGCAAACTGGGCTTGGGCTCTACCACAAACCTCTAACCCAGGTTCATATGTGTCTTTTTCTCCTTCAGTGACTTGGGAACTACTCGAGGCCAGATGCTGAGTGTCCTGCCTCCGTATCAAACACTGCAGAGCGCTTCCTAATACGTGGTTTAATAAAAATGCATTTTACTGAGACCATTTCTGTCTGCCCAATGCAGGTGACCCACAGACTTCCTCTGGGAAGTAGGGCGAGGCATTTTTTGGAGACATACCCTTATGCATAAAGAAGCCATGCATTTTAGGCTAGCACTAACCTTGAAGATGGTTTAGAATTTGGTCAAAGGCTTGCTGAATTGAAACAATAAAAGAGAATGTATTTATTTAATTATTTTGTGAAAATTTGATATTTTTACTTATTTATTTATGCTTGTGTGTGTGTGTGTGTATGTGCTTGTGTATATACACGTATGTGTACACATGTTGATATGGAGGGTTTATTTATTTATTCAATTAGGCCTTTTTCAACACAGGATTTTTTTTGTGTTCTGAAATTCACTCTGTAGACCAGACTGGCCTAGAACTCACAGAGATCCACCTGCCTCTGCCTCCTGAGTACCGGGCTTATGGTGTGTGCCACCACTGCCTGCGGCTGTGGAGTTTATGGGACAATTTTCCTTCCACCACATGGGTCCTGGGGCTCAAATTCAGTTTATCAAACTTGATGGCAAGTGTCTTTAGCCACTGAACCCTGTAGTCTGTCCTGTTTTTTTTTTTTTTTTTTTTTTTTTAAGATAGAGCCTCTCTAGGCCTGGAAATCATTATGTAAATGAAGATACACCTTGAATTCTTTCCCCCCGTTTTTTTTTTTTTTTCTTGTTTGTTTTTAGTTTTCAAGTCAGGGTTTCTCTGTAAATCCCTGGCTGTTCTGGGGCTCACTCTGTAGATCAGGCTGGCCTTGAACTCAGATCTGCCCTGCTTCTGCCAGTCTGTAGACTGTTGGAGTTAATGATGTGCCCAGCCCTGTCCACTCACCTTGAGTTCTTGTCCTCCAGTGTCTACTTCCTGAGGGATGAGGCTATACTGTACTGTTGCTTCTATATGATGCTGCAGCCGAAGCCCCAGCTATGTGCATGGAAGGCCAGTGCCCCCCCAACTCAGCTACACACCCATTCTCTCAATAAGAGTTAATTTGTTTTTAATCCCGGTTCATTGGTATTGTAGTTTCTCACAGGAACTTTGGGGCCTGGGTTTGTAACTCATGGTAGAATGCTTGTCTGGAACGTTTAAGGCCCTTGGTTCAATACTAACCCTGAGGGCGGGGCAGCCAACTCAGTCTGAGGGACATGGTGCCTCGTACCTGCAGCTGAAGGAAGCACTTGGGAAGCAGAGGCAGGACTGTGAGTTCCAGCCCAGACTGAGTTAAATAATGAGGCTCTGTCTTGAAATGAAACAAAACAAAAGCAACACCCACAAGACAGACACACAACGACAGCAAAACAAAAAGGAAAATAATTCAAGAATAAAGTTTGATAACCCCCCCCCCCGTGTGTGTGTGTGTGTGTGTGTGTGTGTGTGTGTGTGTGTGTAGTACAGAGGGTTGAGTAATGCATTTCTTTGTTTTCTCCCTCCTTCTCATTCCTCTTTTCCCCCTTTCCCTATTTCTTTGAGGTACAATCTTTCTCTGTCACCCAGACTGGTCACAAACTCCCAGCCTCAGATGATTCATCTCCCCCTTAGCCTCTCAACACCTGGCATTACAGGTCTTTGGTATTTGGTTTTATTTGCAACAGGGTTTTGCAATGTAGCTCAGGAACTCCCTTTGAATCCTAGGTTAATCCCCCATCTTAGCCATCCTCCTGCCTTGGTCTTCCGGGTCCAGGGAATTGCAGCTCTGAGCCACCAATCCCAGCTAATAAAATATTTTCATTTAATGTCCAGATTGAACCGTGTTTTACGAAATCTATTGTTCTCTGATGGTTGATATTGAGCTGATGATCAGAGATGATTTTATTGGAAATAAAACCTTAAAAGTTAAATATTTAGAATCCACAGAGGCCATATTTGGTTCATAAAGCAACGAAGAATGAAAACAGTCACAACCAATGTGCGTTGATCATTCAGGATTTTTACAGAAAGAGCCTTGAGAACCATATTTTCCCGTAGAAATGAGGTAATGAGGTTTTTACAGGATCCAGGTTGCCCAATCTGCTTGTGTGTGAAGCCTTCGATGTTGCGAGTGGTGAAGGGGGGGGGGGTGGAGGAGAGCAGAGTGTTTTCTGATGTTCCACACGCTCCCTCTTTCGTTTTCAGACTCAGCTCCAACAGTGAGCGCCTGCCTTACCCACACCAAGTGCTGGGTGGGCCGAGGGGGGAGGGGGCTGCTGGTCAATCTGACTTAGGGCTTCAAACAGCCTGAGTAAGGGCTCTGCCTCAGCTGAGCCTTTCACCCCTTCCTCCATCCCACCCCAGTTCTTTCGTTTTTAATTTCTATTGAAGAACTTTATTTTAAAAAACAAAGGTAAATGTACAAATTTTAAGCACTTTTGCATAAAAGTATACGAATACATTTTTGTCAGTGCTTGGCTTTTTTTTTTTTTTTTTTTTTTTTTTTAAAGGTTTGATAGTGTGCATTAAGATCTTACTAGTTACAATGAGCATAAAGTACATGTAAAACAGGATGTAGCCTGGAATTAGTCAAAGTTTTCTTGGTGTGTAAGGAATAAACATAATGGTTTTTTCTTTTCTTTTTTTTTTTTCTTGAACTTCACACAGTCTGTGAGTTGTTTCTGGGGTGTTCAGAGCTTTCTGGGGTTAGTATCCAATTATCAGTGACTGCATATTATGTCTGTTCTTTTGTGACTGGGTTATCTCACTCAGAATGATATTCTCTAGATGCATCCATTTTCTTACGAATTTCATAAAGTAATTGTTTCTGATAGCTGAGTTATTCCATTGTGTAAATGTACCAAAATTTTTGTATCCATTCATCTACTGAAGGACATCTGGGTTCTTTCCAGGTTCTGGCTATTATAAATAGAGCTGCTATGAACATTGTGGTGCATGTGTCTTTGTTGTATGTTGGAGTGTCTCTGGGGTATATGCCCAGAATTGGAATAACTGGGTCTTCAGGTAGTACTATGTCCAATTTTCTGAGGAATCGCCAGACTGATTTCCAGAATGGTTGTATCAGTTTACAACCCCACCAACAGTGGAGAAGTGTTCCTCTTTCTTCACATCCTCACCAGCATCTGTTGTCATCTGAGTTTTGGATCTTGGCCAATCTGACTGGTGTGAGGTGGAATCTCAGGGTTGTTTTGATTTGCATTTACCTGATGGCTAATGATGTCGAGAACTTCCTTAGATGCTTCTCAGCCATTTGATATTCCTCAATTGAGAACTTTTTGTTTAGCTCTGTACCCCATTTTTTAATAGAGTAGTTTGATTCTCTGATGTCTAGCTTCTTGAGTTCTTCGTATACCTTGGATATTAGGCCTCTATCTGATGTGGTGTTGATAAAGATCTTTTCCCACTCTGTTGGCTGCCATTTTGTTTTCTTGACAGTGTCTTTAGCCTTACAGAAACTTTGCAATCTCATTAAGTCCCATTTGTCAATCTTTGACCTTAGAGCACAAGCCATTGGTGTTCTGTTCAGGAATTTTTCTCCTGTGCCTATGTGTTCTAAGGTATTCCCTACTTTCTCATATAATAGTTTCAGTGTACCTAGTTTAATGTGGAGATCTTTGATCCACTTGCACTTGAGCTTTGTACAAGGAGATAAGAAAGGGTCTATTTTTATTCTTCTGCATGCTGACTGCCAGTTGAGCCAACACCATTTGTTGAATAGGCTGTCCTTTTTCCATTGAATGTTTTCAGCTCCTTTGTCAAAAATCAGGTGAACATATATGTGAGGGCTCATTTCTGGATCTTCTATTCTATTCCAGTGATCCATGTGCCCATTTCTGTACCAGTACCATGCAGTTTTTAGCACAAATGCCTTGTAATATAGCTTGAGGTCAAGGATAGTGATTCCTGCAGATGTTTTCTTGTTGTTGAAGATGGATTTTGCTGTTCTAGGTCTTTTTTTATTTCAGATGAAATTGCACATTGCTCTTTCCAACTCAGTGAAGAACTGGGTTGGTATTTTGATGGGGATTACATTGAATCTGTAGATTGCTTTTGGTAAGATGGCCATTTTTACAATGTTGATCCTTCCAATCCATGAGCATGGGAGATCTTTCCATTTTCTGAGATCTTCCTCTATTTCTTTCTTCAGAGATTTGAAGTTCTTGTCATACAGGTCCTTCACTTGCTTAGTTAGAGTCACACCAAGGTATTTCATATTTTTTGTGACTATTGTGAAGGGTATCTTTTCCCTAATTTCTTTCTCCACATGTTTGTCCTTTGAGTAGAGGAAGGCTACTGATTTGTTTGAGTTAATTTTATATCCAGCCACTTTGCTGAACTTATTTATCAGCTGTAGAAGTTTTCTGGTGGAATTTGTGTGGTCACTTAAGTACACTATCATGTCATCTGCAAATAGTGATGTTTTTATCTCTTCCTTTCCGATTTGTATCCCCTTGATCTCCTTTTGCTGTCTAATTGCTCCAGCCAGGACTTCCAGTACTATGTTGAATAGGTAGGGGGAGAGTGGGCAGCCTTGTTGAGTCCTTGATTTTAGTGGGATTGCTTCAAGTTTTCCACCGTTAAGTTTGATGTTGGCTGTTGGTTTGCTGTATATTGCTTTTATTATGTTTAGGTATGGGCCTTGGATTCCTGTTCTTTCCAAGACTTTTAACACTAAGGGGTGTTGAATTTTGTCAAATGCTTTCTCAGCATCTAGTGAGATGACCATGTGGTTTTTTTCTTTGAGTTTGTATATATGGTGGATTACATTGATGGATTTCTGTATATTAAACCATCCCTGCATCCCAGGGATGAAGCCTACTTGATCATGGTGAATGATTGTTTTGATGTGTTCTTGGATTCGGTTTGCAAGAATTTTGTTGAGTATTTTTGCATCAATGTTCTTAAGTGAGATTGGTCTGAAGTTCTCTTTCCTTGTAGGGTCTTTGTGTGGTTTAGGAACGAGGGTTATTGTAGCCTCAAAAAATGAGTTAGGTAGTATTCCATCTGATTCTACCTTGTGGAATAGTTTGGAGAGTATTGGTATTAGGTCGTCAATAAATGTCTGATAAAATTCAGCACTGAACCCATCTTGACCTGGGCTTCTTTTGGTTGGGAGGCTTTTGATGACTGTTTCTATTTCTTTAGGTGTTATGGGATTATTTAGATGGTTTACCTGGTCCTGGTTTAACATTAGAATCTTGTATCTCTCTAGGAATTCATTCATTTCCTCCAGATTTTCCAGCTTTGTTGAGGTTAGACTTTTTTAGTAGGATCTGATGATTTCTTAAATTTCCTCAGTTTCAGTTGTTATTTCTCCACTTTCCTTTCTGATTTTGTTAATTTGGATACTCTCTCTTTGCCCTCTAGTTAGTCTGGTTAAGGGTTTATCAATCATGTTAATTTTCTCAAAGAACCAGCTCTTGGTTTTATTGATTCTTTGAATGGTTCTTTTTGTTTCTATTTGGTCTATTTCTGCCCTAAGTTCTATTATTTCTTGCCATCTACTCCTCTTGGGTGTATCTGTTTCCTTTTGTTTTAGAGCTTTCAGCTGTGCTGTCAAGTTGCTGGTGTATGCTCTCTCCAGTTTCTTTTTGGAAGCACTCAGAGCTATGAGTTTTCCTCTCAGTACTGCTTTCATTGCATCTCATAGGTTTGGGTATGTTGTGTTTTCGTTTTCATTGAATTTTAGAAAATCCTTAATTTCTTTCTTTATTTCTTCTTTTAATAGAGCATTGTTTACTTTCCATGTGTATATGGGCTTTTTGTTGTCTTTGTTGTTATTAAAGACCAGCCTTAGACCATGGTGATTTGAAAGGATGCATGGGAGTATTTCAATCTTCTTATATCTATTGAGGCTCATTTTGTGATCAGTTTTTGAGAAGGTGTCATGAGGTGCTGAGAAGGTGTATTCTTTTGTTTTAGGATGATATGTTCTGTAGATATCTATTAATTCCAGTTGGTTCATAACCTCTGCTAGTTTTACAGTGTCCTTGTTCAGTTTTTGTTTTCATGATCTGTCCATTGGTGAGAGTGGGGTATTGAGGTCTCCCACTATTATTGTGTGGGGTGCAATGTAGTTTTTGAGCTTTAGTAGGGTTTCTTTTATGAACATGGGTGCTTTTGTATTTGGAGCATATATGTTAAGGATTGAGAGTTCCTCATGACAAATTTCTTTTGTAATGAGTAAAATGTGTCCTTCCTTATCTTTTTTTGATAACTTTTGGTTGAAAATTTAGTTTATTTGATATTAGAATGACCACTCCAGCTTGCTTCTTGGGACCATTTGCTTGGAAGTTTTTTTTCCCTAACCTTTTACTCTGAGATAGTGTCTGTCTTTGTCTCTGAGATGAGTTTCCTGTATGCAGCAAAATGCTGGATTTTGTTTATGTATCCAGTCTGATAGCCTATATCTTTTTATTGGGGAATTGAGTCCATTTATGTTAACAGATATCAAGGAATAGTGGTTGCTGTTTCCTGCTATTTTTGATTTTGGAGGTTGGATTGTGCCTGTGTGTCTTTCTTCTTTTGGTTTTCTTGCTTAGGATTTTTCTTGTTTTTACTAGGATGTAGTTCCCCTTGTTGTATTGGATTTTCCACCTATAATTCGTTGTAGTGCTGGGTTTGTGGTCAGATATTGTATAAATTTAGTTTTGTCTTGGAATATCTTAGTCTCTCCATCTATGGTGATTGAGAGTTTTGCAGGGTATAGCAGCTTGGGCTGACACTTGTGCTCTCTTAGGGTCTGCATGATGTCTGTCCAGGCTCTTCTAGTTTTCATAGTCTCTGTTGAGAAGTTGGGTGTGATTGGTCTGCCTTTATATGTTACATGACCTTTTCCCCTTACTGCTTTTAGTATTCTTTCTTTGCTTTGGGCACTTGGCGTTTTGACTATTATGTGTAGGGAGGAATTTCTTTTCTGGTCCAACCTATTCGGAGTTCTGTAGGCTTGTTTTATGCTCATGGTCATCTCATTCTTAAGGTTAGGGAAGTTTTCCTCTATGATTTTGTTGAAGATATTTACTGTGCCTCTTAGTTGACATTCTTTGCCCTCTTCTATTCCTATTATTCCTAGGTTTGGTCTTCTCATTGTGTCCTGGATCTCCTGCACATTTTGGGTTAGGAGCTTTTTGGTTTTTGCATCTTCTCTGACTGTTTTGTCTATGTTTTCAAGTCTTCAGCCCCCAAGATTCCCTCTTTCATCTCTTGTAGTCTGTTGGAAATGCTTGCATCTGTGACTCCTGATTTCTTTTTTAGGTTTTCTACCTCCAGGGTCGTCTCTTTTAGTGTTTTCTTTAGTGTCCATTTCTGTTTTAAATTCCTTCTTTCATCTCTTTGATTCTTTTTTCCTCTAGTTCTTTGAGTTCTTTGAGTGTTTTTCTTGTTTTCTCTTTAAAAGCTTCTAATTCTTAATGCTTTTCCTCCCGTTCTTGTTTAAGGATCTCTATCATCATCTTGAGGTATGATTTTGGGTCTGAGTCTTCTTTTTTTTTTTCTGGAGTGTTTGGCATTCTGCTGTTTGCTGTGATGGGAGAGCTGGGTTCTGGTGTTGCCAGGTTTTCTTGGTTTCCCTGGGGTACATTCTTTAGCTTTCCTCTTGCCATCTTGTTGTCTGTATTTATGTGGTCTTGCCCGTGATTGGTTCTCGCCTCCCCCTTGTACTAAACTTGTGTCCCTGGATCTCTGCTGTTCCTGGTGGCTGATGGTCTGAGCGCCTGTTCTGCACCTAAAAGCCTCTGGCTGGGAACTGATAGCCCAATGCCGTGTTCCTGGTTCCCTGAACCAAGTAGGGGAGGGCGCACTTTCCGAGTGTTCGGCAGAGATCTCTCTGCTCCTGGCTACTCAGAACGCCTTCTCACCAGGCCCGTGTCCCTAGATCTCTGCCGTTCCTGGTGGCAGATGGTCTGAGTGCCTGTTCTGCACCCCCCCAGTTTTTCAAGAGCCTCCATCAACTTGGCAGGAGATGAACTTTCTAACCACAAACTGTGTGTTATCATTCTCTCTCTCTCTCTCTCTCTCTCTCTCTCTCTCTCTCTCTCTCTGAGTGTGTATAAGAAAGAAAAATTATTTCAGTTATTTTTGTCAATTTTCAAATGTATAGAGATTTATTTATTTATTTGGTTTTGGAGACAGGGTTTCTCTGTGTAGTCCCAGCTGTCCTGAAATTCATTTTGTAGACCTGACTGGCCTCAAACTCAGAATTCTTCCTCCCTCTACTCCCATATTCTGGGATTAAAGGCATGTGCCATTACTGCCTGGCAGGGAATTATTTTTAAAATATTTGTTTTTATTCTTTAAAAAATTATTTATTTTATGTATTTGAGTACACTGTAGCTGTCAGACACAACAGAAGAGGGCATAGGATCCCATTACAGATGGTTGTGAACCACATGTGGGTGCTGGGAATTGAACTAAGGACCCCCGAAGAGCAGTCAGTGCTCTTAACTGTTTAGTCATCTCTGCAGCCTATTTTAGTTATGCGTATGTGTGTTCATAAGTGGGAATGTGCCCATGTAGCCTTAGAAGCCAGAGGCAGGTATCAGATCTTTGGTGTTGGAGTTAGAGGAAGTTTTGAGCTGACCAATGGTTGCTGGGAACCAATCATGAGTTCTCTGGAAGAACAGCAAGGGGCTCTTAACCCTGTACTATCTCTCCAGTCCCATAGATTGACTTTGGAAAAGCTTACTATAGGTTTATGTTATAATGTGAGTGAAAAAGATGGGGTAAGCTGGGAAATACACGTTTAATATATAAATGACCCATGATTAGTCTATGTATATAGGTAATATCAACAAATCAATAGCAAAACCACTAATAGTTATTGGCACATCCCTGAGGCTGGTGGATTCTGAGTTTGAGGCTAGCCTGAGCTAGCTGCTGAGATCCTAGTTAAAAAACAACAGCCAAATGAAATGAAAATGGGGTAGGAGGTAGAGGTAGGATGGGAGGGGGGTAGGGTAAGATGGGGAGGGGGAGGATGGGAAGGGGAGGAATAGATGGAGAGGGAGTAGTGGTAGGATGGGGGTACTAACAACTGAGTGGAAAATATCAAGAGATACAGAATCATAATTTTCAAAAATGTAAATTAAAAATTATAAGAGAAAGCAGCCTACTTACCACTAGCAGATTAAAAAATTTAAATATCCTAGTATACAGTCTCAAACGTCAAAAGGCACATTCCATAATTATTTATATTTACATCATTTTACTTTGTATTTTAAAATTTTGTTTAAACATTTTTTTTTCATTTATTGATTGTGCATGTGTATGTGTACACATGTGTGTCATGGTATATGTGTGGAGGTCAGAGGAAAATTTGTCATGGGTTAATTCTCTTCCTTTATTCCTTGATGCCAAGCACCTCTGAGCCATCTTGTGGCCTTTTGTCTTGTTTGTTTGAGACGGGGATTCTCTGTGTAGCTCAGGTGGTTCTGAAACTCACTCTATAGACCAGGCTGGTCTCACACTCAGAGATCAGCCCGCCTCTGTCTCCTGAGTGCTGGCATTAAAGCCCACCACTGCTCAGCATCCTGTGGTCATTTATTTTGTTTTTGTTATTTTCATTTCATTTCATTTTTTTTGAGACAAACTCTCATTCAGTAGCCTTGCTGGGTGTGTGGGTGTGAAACTTGCAATTCAGATAAGGCTTCTTTTGAACTTACCCTGTCCTTCTGCCTCAGAATCTGAGTGCTGCCTGGCACAGACTGATTGAATGGAATTTGAAGGTGGGCTGGTTCTGGCATTTGAGCCCCTCACTCGTGGCTGGTCCTTACTGGATCTTGTAGAATCTGCTATAGGATGCCCATCCCCATGGTGTGCAGCTCTGCCTCAACATCCCCATTTGCATCTGTGCTTGAGAGGCGTTGAGAGAGGAGAGGGTCTAGGGAGGAACGGTGCTGGCTAGCCTAGGGGCAGGGCTAGAGATGGAGAACTTGGCAAGTTGTCGAAGGAAGTAGGCTGTTGTGTGTTGAATATTTTTCAAAAATATTATTTATTTAATGTATATGAGTACACCGTAGCTGTCTTCAGACACATCAAAGGAGGGCATCGGATCCCATTACAGATGGTTCTGAGCTACCATGTGGTTGCTGGGATTCAAACTCAGGACCTCTGGAAGAGCTGAGGCACCTCTCTAGGCCATGCGTTGAGTCTTTCAATGTGCTTCTCATTACCTGGAGCAGAATGCCCACGGCTTCAATCCTTGTCTGTTTGTGAGAGTCCCAAGACATGACTTTTCCTAACCCTGAAATGTCACAGTGTCAGCCTCAGAATTTAGGCACACTTTACAAGTCATCTCTGCCTTTTTTAATGGCCCAGGAAAGTGTGCTGAAGTCAGAGTTCTTTAATTTGCTGTTTTGAGCATCCTCCAAAAAAGGCTTACCCACGATTCCACCAACAACAAACAGTTGCTTGTACGGGCAACGCAGTTCACACCAGCGCCCTCCTTCCTTCTTAGATCCAGGACAGTGTGGAAAGAGCCTCTGCTTGAATTTCTTCCTCACTGGAATGAACCTGTGGCAGGGTTGGATTTTGAGCAGTGTTGGCGATTTGTTTTTTGGGAGTACAAAGCAAGCAATAAATCTGTCACCCTGAAAAAATCAGGTTGTGACCTAAAGAAGGAGCAAATTGTGACTTTGGGTAAAAAAAAAGAGTGAACTACCAGGGAGGGTAATTTATCATGATAACAAAAATGCCGGGCGTTCTCCAGGCCGGCCGCCGAGAAGGGCTACAGTAAGCACATTCAGGAGATGCAAGTGTCCGAATATTTTAAACTGATCAATATTTCCAGGGATCACAAGCAGCCAAAATCCCTGTCATCTCTCAAAGTAAGTACATTGCTCACCTGGTTTGTAAAGAGAGAGAGAAAAACAAAACAGAACAAAGCAAAACCCCCAAAAAACCAAGCGCAAAAAAAAAAAAAAAAAAAAAAAAAAAAAAAAAAAAAAGTTGCCACTCAACATCAGCAGTAGTCACAGTCATTCTTGTAGGATGAAATAACTAAATACCTCCTGGGGATTTAAGCACAGATTAATTTGGAGGGGAATGAAGAGATTATACTTAACCAAGAAGTCACTATTGGCATTAATGTGCTTCCGCATTTTTACATTAGAATTGTGGGAGGGAAACTGAATCAAGTAGCTTTATCCCAGGACTCCCGGGTGATGGATGGACAGTTCCGACTTCCAGGGTGTGGCGTGCTTCTCATTTGCCCACAAGGCTCTACGGTCTCCTGCTACTGCTCCACCCTGCTCCGGGGCCCAGGATTCTACTCCAGGGGCTCACCACTTGGTTTTTGGTTGGGTTTGGTCAGTGGGCGGCACCTGCTGGAGGGTAGAGGGAAGAGAGCCTTTATCCCCAAGCGGGGTGGCCTCAGGCTGGCCCATCTGACTTCCCAAAGTTGTAGCTCAGGTTGGCCAGCCTTTCCCCACATTGCTTTGTCTCTAGGCTGCAGTACTGACCCGGCCCATAAGCACAGCTCCCTGCTGCCACTTCAGGCACTAAACCAGTGAGCACTTTCTCTTCCAGTTCTGATATGGCAGGCAATTTGAGTAGACCTCTGTGATCGGGACAATTCAGGGATTCGGGATCACTAAGGCTCCTCAAAGGACTTCCGTCTCCTAAAAGGGTCCCTACAAATGTGATTAGTCATTAGATAATGAAATGCGGAGTTTATGAGGTCGTCTGTATTGATAGTTACTTGGTCCACCCTGGCTTTGAGTGGTACGAAACTGATTCTGTCAGGAAATTCTGCTGACAAGCGCTGACGGAAGGGACCCCGCGTTATGTCATCCTCCGGCCCCGGTAAAGTTGAAGGCTAGATAAAACACCCATTATCTCTCCCGACCACAGCAGCCATGTGGCTGGCGTTTATTCTCACTTCCCCAGCCTATAGATTTAGTTGTCTACCGGGCGAACTTGGCAGGCTCACCCCATTTCTCAGAAGAGATTTAATAGCAGCAGGCTGTGTATCTCAAAGACATCATTACTTTTTTTCCAGCTCTCTCTGCTCCATGCTTACTGGTGTACCGAGAGAGATGACCTCATACTCTATACCCATTTAAAAATGTGCCCCAATATTAAATCTGCTCATTATTATTAAAAATTATTATTTGGTGTGTGTGTGTGTGTGTGTGTGTGTGTGTGTGTATGAGTGTGTGTGCACACATGTGCACATGAGCACGTCAGAGGACAACTTGCAGGAGTCCATTGTTTTTGGGTAGAACTGAGAACATCAGTCTTAGCTATGAATGACTTTATGTGAGGAGCTGTCTGTCTGTCTGTCTGTCTGTTTGTATTTTGAAGACAACTCTGTACACTGGGCTGCCTGGGACTCAGAAACCCACCTGCCTCTGCCTTCCAAAGCACTGGGGTTAAAGACGTGATCACCACACCTAGCTATCTGAGGAACCATTTTATCTGCGTGTTATTTAGAATATTTTGGGGGAGATTTCCATTGGTTGGAAGTAGGGACCCGTATCACATGCTGTGCCACCTGACAAAGCATATTTGCAAAGCCAAATGCACAACAACAGGTCCTTATCATTTCAGGCTAAGGCAGCTCTGAGGAAGTGAAAGATAAGCTTGTCCCCTCCCCCTTTTCTCCTTTTTGAGACGGGGTCTTTCTCTTTTGTCCAGGTTGATCTGCAGCCTTGGTTCTGCCTCAGCCTTCCAAGCCCTGGGCTTCCAGGTACATGTTATACATCATTGAACATTGAGTCTTATGTATTGAGACTCTAAATATTTTAAAAATAAAAATAAAACACAACAAACTCAAAAGGCATAGTGGCTCACATCTGTAAATCCCAACACTTGAGAGGGTGAGGCAGGAGGATTGTTGAGAGTTTGAGGCAATCTTGTGCTACCAAATGAGTTTAAGATCAGCTGAGCTTTGTATCAAACAAACAGCACAAAGGAGGTAGGGGAAGAGAAGGGCCATCCGCCTCTGCTGATAGTTTCTCTCTTCATAGCTCTATTTTAGGAATCACTGCGCTTCTTTTCCTGTGTGGGCCCAGAAGAATGGCCCCGAAAAGAAGGGGGGGGTGGTGAGAAGAAGAAAGGCCGTTCTACCATCAGCGAGGTGATCCAAGAACCCACTGTCAACAAGCGCATCCCTACGAAGGCTTCAAGAAGCGTGCTCCTTGGGCACTCAAAGAAATTCAGACGTTTGCTATAAAGAAAATGGTGAGTCCAGATGCGCACATTGACACCAGGCCCAGTAAAGGGGCTAAAGGAATAGGGGATGGTTCATATCGTATCTGAGGACGTTTGTAATGAGGGTGACGATTCACCAAACAAGCACTACACATTGGTAACTTGTGTCTCTGTTACCACATTCAGAAATCTACAGATGGTTAGTTAATGTGGATGAGAACTAACCCGCTGAGTGTCAAATAAAGGTGCAGAACTGCCAAAAGGAAAAAAAAAAAAAATCATTGCTAACCAGATGGTGGTGCCAACCAGATGGTGGTGGCGCACCCTTTTGATCGGCATACTCTGAGTTCGAGGCCAGCCTGGTCCATAGGGCCAGTTCCAGGTTAGCCAGTACTACACAGAGAAACCCACAAAATCGAAACGTTTTGTTACACGTTCAGATTTGTTTAATGTTCAAATCACTTCTAACGGCCTCTACCTCTCTCAACGGAAACCCTGATAAAAGAATGGTTAAAAATCCATAAACATTTATTTTGCTCACGAATCTTTAGATTTGTGATTTTGGCTGGCCAGTTTCCTGGCTTCAGTTGGGTTAATCCTCCTGTTGAAGATTTTGTCTACATGAGGACACTGTAGCTGTCTTCAGCCACACCAGAAGAGGACATCAGATCTCATTACAGATGGTTGTGAGCCACCATGTGGTTGCTGGGAATTGAACTCAGGACCTCTGGAAGAGCAGCCAGTGCTCTTAACCGCTGAGCCATCTTTCCAGCCCTTGGGTCAAGTGCTCTCTAATGCACTTTTCTAACATCTCGGGAGACCAAAACAATCCTTTACTGAGCAGGTGGGAGGAGCCTGGATCCCCCGCCCCTTTGCTTTCTTGGAAGGAGTCCTGGAGCTCCTTTACAGTGAAAAACAGTGGATTCGAGGAGGAATCTAGAAGCGCGCCATTGCGCGACCTATGTACACTGTGTGGTCTCTCATTACTCTCCTTTGTTCTTTCGTTTTTGTTTTTGTTTTTTGTTTTGTTTTTTGTTTTTTGTTTTTTGTTTTTTTTTGAGATAGGATTTCTCTGTACAGCCCTGCCT
Organism: Micromys minutus; assembly: GCF_963924665.1. NCBI lineage: Eukaryota > Metazoa > Chordata > Mammalia > Rodentia > Muridae > Micromys > Micromys minutus. Next base: position 27,991,921 of record NC_137975.1, read on the forward strand.
GTCCTGGAACTTACTCTGTAGACCAGGCTGGCCACGAACTCAGAGATCTTCCTGCCTCTGCCCCCTGAGTGCTGGGATTAAAGCTGGGCACCACCACGGCCAGACTGTCATGACGTCACTAAAAACTATCCCCTGGCCCTTCTTGTGATCAGGGTCTATTTTATAATCATTGTGTCCCGACTGAAGAATCCACTGGACACAGGCGGAAGTCAGACGGGGAAGCTGATGGGTCAAGATTACTCATTTCATTTAATCTTCCTGAACACGGAAGGGGCCATCGCGCGCACATTTCACAGGTAGGGAAATGAAGACTCAGAAAACTCCGTTTTTTTCACCTTTCCTGTGAGTTAAAGATTGCACTTCAGACTCCACGTTTCACTTTAGGGTTAACGGCTGCTTCCTCTGGCGGATCCATAAAGCAGCCCGGAAAACCTGGCAGCACGAGATCTGTAGGACCCAGTGATTTTATTATTGGATAGAGTCACAGCCAACCACACGGAGAGCTGCACACGTCCAGAATGCCACTGGTGCAGGTAAAACGGGGCCTTCAGACGTGGGCTTGGTGATCCCACGGAAGATGGGAGTTCTAGGCCCATGGGACGATACATCCTGACCAGCAGCATACTGTCTGACGCTGCTTCTGTCCTTAAGCCTCGACCTGTTTCCTTTGCTTCTTTCTGCTCTTTGGTCTCAAGTCACAAGCCATTGACTCTGTTTTACGCGCCTTCTTATTGCTCTTCAGGCTGAGTGTCTCTGCTTCCTCCTCCACTCACCAGTAGGCTTAGAGCTTTCTAAGATGTCGTCCAGGTGGAGAGATGACCAAACGATTTTGAAGTCCCCTAAACATCTGTGTTTCTGTAAGTGAAGTTCATGCCGGGTTTGATTTGTGATGACCCCTCTCTCCTTCCCGGGACATCTGGGGCGTAGATCCAGTGACCTCGTTTGATTTATTTACATGAGTGAGAGGAAGTTAATCACGGGAGGTCTGTAGCTGACATTTATTGTGAAGGCACTAACTTTTATAGCTCTATTGTGTTTTAATCCTCCCAATTTTCTGGCAATTTGGAAGAACAACTATTTATAAGGGGATTAGCTACTTCTCCAGGCTGCCAATGTTTCCTGAGCGGGAGGCGGTGCCTGGCGTCAGGGGCTGGCTTATTTCCCTTCATCCTCTGACAGACTGCTCAGCTGGTACAGTTTTCTCTGAGGAACAATCGTTTAGAAAGCGAAAGATGTTGATTAAAACCCAAGTGGTTGTTGCTAGGACTTCTGGAAGCAAGTGGCAGTAAGGAAATTACTGGAAGCTACATTTGTTTATTTGTTAATTTAGCTTTGAGAAGGTCTCAGCATGTAACCCTTCTTTGATTTCAGTTTCCCCGAAAGCTGGGACCCTAGGCCTGCACCACCATGGCTTGCAGATTCAAACACCACAGAACCACCTGTGAAAACTTAGGCAGACAGCCAGGTATGCCTAGCAAGGCCCATCGGTGTAAGACCCTACGTCGCACCCCCAGGGACAAACCACCACCTCCACCAAAAATACCCAGGGGCAGCAAAAATCACCTGTTCAAGTGTGCTGCATCAGTGCTGTCCACATTAGACAATAGGCAGATGTTTATTAATTAAAATCCCCAGAATGCAGGGCTGCAGAAATGGCTGAGTGGTTAGCAGATCCTGTGTGTTGTCTGCCCATAGTAGAAACGGTTTTAGAGTTTTGTGTATGGGTGTTCTGTCTGTCTGTCTGTCTGTATGTATGTATGTATGTATGTATGTGCATGGCTGGTACCTATGCATGGGAGCTGCCATGCAGTTACTGGGAACTAAACTCAGGTCCTCTGCAAGAACAGTGATTACTCTTAACAGCGGAGCCAACTTTCCCGTCCCAAGTGGAAATTTATCCATGAAATACGGTCACTGTAATGCTGGGTAGATGAGAGTGGTGGTTTCTAAACCTAACTGATTGTCATCATTTCTTGAGATCCTTTTTAAATTGGAATTTCCCAGGTCCCACCATTGGGAATTTTTAGTACCATCTATCCCCCACCCCCAGATAATTTCCACAGCTGCATCTGATGACAAGATAGGTTTAAAACTTCTCAATTTTTACATTTATTTCCAGGGAAAGATCCTAAGTTTGGAATTCTTTTAAAATTTGTAATATTGAGAAAATTCTTTTAGTCCCCCTGCGTGAGCACAGGGGACACAGTGGAACCTGAACAAGACACACAGGCACTGACTCCATTAACGTCCTCGGAAGAGCCTCTGATCCCCCAAGTCTCCCAGAGATACCTGGCTTTTAAATGCTTTCTGAAAATATAGCAAACCTAGGACAGAAGTTGTTTTACTTTATGCACGTAGCAGAATTATTCATCTCCTGTGACGTCATCACTGCCTGGGGAATAAATGACAGTGCTCATCGAACCAGGCCTTTATTGTATCTAAAAGTATCCCTTACAAGATTTTAGCTGTTTTAAACTTCAGTTAGGGTCTTGTAATCTGCTAAGACACAGACACTTTTGTTGTTGTATATTTGTTTTTGAGATGCAGGAGGGAGGGGGTGTGTGACTGCTTAGCCTTGGCTGGCCTGGAACTCACTTTGTATAGACTAGGCTGGCCTGGAACTCACTATTATAGACTAGGCTGGCCTGGAACTCACTATTATAGACTAGGCTGGCCTGGAACTCACTATTATAGACTAGGCTGGCCTGGAACTTACTTTGTATAGACTAGGCTGGCCTGGAACTCACTATTATAGACTAGGCTGGCCTGGAACTCACCTATGTATAGACTAGGCTGGCCAGGAACTCACTCTTATAGACTAGACTGGCCTGGAACTCACTATTATAGACTAGGCTGGCCTGGAACTCACTTTGTATAGACTAGGCTGGCCCGGAACTCACTATTATAGACTAGGCTGGCCTGGAACTCACTATTATAGACTAGGCTGGCTTGGAACTCACTATTATAGACTAGGCTGACCTGGAACTCACTATTATAGACTAGGCTGGCCTGGAACTCACTATTATAGACTAGGCTGACCTGGAACTCACTATTATAGACTAGGCTGGCCTGGAACTCACTATGTATAGACTAGGCTGGCCTGGAACTCACTATTATAGAGTAGGCTGGCCTGGAACTCACTATTATAGACTAGGCTGACCTGGAACTCACTATTATAGACTAGGCTGGCCTTGAACTCACTATTATAGACTAGGCTGGCCCAGAACTCACTATTATAGACTAGGCTGGCCGGGAACTCACTATGTATAGACTAGGCTGGCCCGGAACTCACTATGTATAGACTAGGCTGGCCTGGAACTCACTATGTATAGACTAGGCTGGCCTGGAACTCACTATGTATAGACTAGGCTGGCCCGGAACTCACTATGTATAGACTAGGCTGGCCTGGAACTCACTATTATAGACTAGGCTGGCCTGGAACTCACTATTATAGACTAGGCTGGCCTGGAACTTACTATTATAGACTAGGCTGGCCCGGAACTCACTATGTATAGACGAGGCTGGCCTGGAACTCACTATGTATAGACTAGGCTGGCCTGGAACTCACTATTATAGACTAGGCTGGCCTGGAACTCACTATTATAGACTAGGCTGGCCTGGAACTCACTATTATAGACTAGGCTGGCCTGGAACTCACTATTATAGACTAGGCTGACCTGGAACTCACTATTATAGACTAGGCTGGCCTGGAACTCACTATTATAGACTAGGCTGACCTGGAACTCACTATTATAGACTAGGCTGGCCTGGAACTCACTATGTATAGACTAGGCTGGCCTGGAACTCACTATGTATAGACTAGGCTGGCCTGGAACTCACTATTATAGACTAGGCTGGCCTGGAACTCACTATGTATAGACTAGGCTGGCCTGGAACTTACTATTATAGACTAGGCTGGCCTGGAACTCACTATTATAGACTAGGCTGGCCTGGAACTCACTATTATAGACTAGGCTGGCCTGGAACTTACTATTATAGACTAGGCTGGCCCGGAACTCACTATGTATAGACGAGGCTGGCCTGGAACTCACTATGTATAGACTAGGCTGGCCTGGAACTCACTATTATAGACTAGGCTGGCCTGGAACTCACTATTATAGACTAGGCTGGCCTGGAACTCACTATTATAGACTAGGCTGGCCTGGAACTCACTTTGTATAGACTAGGCTGGCCTGGAACTCACTATTATAGACTAGGCTGGCCTGGAACTCACTATTATAGACTAGGCTGACCTGGAACTCACTATTATAGACTAGGCTGGCCTGGAACTCACTATTATAGACTAGGCTGACCTGGAACTCACTATTATAGACTAGGCTGGCCTGGAACTCACTATGTATAGACTAGGCTGGCCTGGAACTCACTATTATAGACTAGGCTGGCCTGGAACTCACTATGTATAGACTAGGCTGGCCTGGAACTCACTATTATAGACTAGGCTGGCCTGGAACTCACTATTATAGACTAGGCTGACCTGGAACTCACTATTATAGACTAGGCTGGCCTGGAACTCACTATTATAGACTAGGCTGACCTGGAACTCACTATTATAGACTAGGCTGGCCTGGAACTCACTATGTATAGACTAGGCTGGCCTGGAACTCACTATTATAGACTAGGCTGGCCTGGAACTCACTATGTATAGACTAGGCTGGCCTGGAACTCACTATTATAGACTAGGCTGGCCTGGAACTCACTATTATAGAGTAGGCTGGCCTGGAACTCACTATTATAGACTAGGCTGGCCTGGAACTCACTATTATAGACTAGGCTGGCCTTGAACTCACTATTATAGACTAGGCTGGCCTGGAACTCACTATTATAGACTAGGCTGGCCTGGAACTCACTATTATAGACTAGGCTGGCCCGGAACTCACTATTATAGACTAGGCTGGCCTTGAACTCATATAGATCCCTCAGGTTCTGTCTCCTGATTAAAAGTTGTGTATCACCCTATCCAGAAAGATATGTACATTTTAATGAATGCTCATTCTGAGCAAAGCTCTGTCTTATCTCAGGCAGTCATTTCCACTGATGCCTTTGCCATGCCTCCCCATGTCCCTGTGCCTGAATCCTCAGTATTACAGGTAGTTACTACTGAGATAAACAAACTCCCAGCTTTTATTCTCTCCTTATATGTGGATACTTTTTGGTTTCAAGGGTTGCAAGTCGCATGGCTCTTAAATGGAAAAAATTATATTATATAGTCAACAATATATATTAAATTCTGATCTGTGGTCCAAAACGTTGACTCCCATGATACACACTTGCCTTCAGACACCACCTGCACTGTCTGCAGGCTCATTCTTCCATTTTCTTTTATAATGCAATTAGCTAGAGGCCAAAATGTTTAGGTTTTGGCAATACCTTACTGGACTTCTTTTTCCTTTTCCTTTGAGTTTCTCCTCAGAGAGCAAGGGCCCTGTGTTTATCACAGAGTCAAAAAGGAGGCAAGCCTCGGCCTTGCTCATCATCCCTCTTGGCCTGGTGCTGTGTGCCCAGGGAGCTTGGTCACCACCAGCACACCATTTTTGCTCTGAGCTGCTTCTCGTTCCCTTTGAACCCTGAAATAAAATGGAGGCTGCAGGAAGCCAGCAAGTGAGGGCGAACTGCAAACCCGAGCTTCGCTTGAGCTTTGCCATCTGCCCTGAAATCAACCTCTTCAATCCCGCACTCCCATTAGTGGATTGTTTTCAAACATATTTCCAAGGAGATGAATCTGACTCTTTATTTCTCCAGGCTCCTTTGGCCCTCTATTACTTTAACTGCAGAGTTACATTTGCTGAAGTATGTCTGCAGTGAAGCCCGGCAGAACACATTAACAGACCCCAGCACAGCACGGCTAAGTAACCCAGTAAAAGATTCCTTGTTGTTCGGTGCACACATCCCCGGGACCATTTCAGTTACTGCTGTAATTAGTTCTGATTCAAGTATTTCACCGAGAATGAGCTTTCTAGATAGAAAGTGGTCAGATGGAGCTCGGCAGTGGGGACGGAGGATTCAGACGGCAGCCAGAGCCTGAAGGAGAGACGAGAGATGCTTCTATATGCCCCAATTTGTAGCATTTCTGATTTTTATATGGACATTAAACTTGGTCAAGCTGAGTGCCATTTGCTCTAAGAGATGATAATGTACACTCATCCCTGTGCTTTATAAAAAAAAAAAAAAAAGACTAAGGCTGGAGGTGGCATTGGGATGTTGTCTGCACTGCCGAGTACCCTAGAGGTGGGCTTGCAGATGGGGCAAGAATAAACACACTGTGCCTGATAGTTTCAGGTAAAATTGTTCTGAAGGTGCCTGGTCATAGATATTAGTCCTAGAAGATGCACAAACAAGAGACCATGTTTTCTTAAACTGTAAAAGTCACAGTTTTTTAAATTAGTGAGTCAGCAGAGTATTTATTTATTATGGGCCAGGGAGTTTGCAAGACCTTAAAAATGGTTTGCATTTCTTTGTTTTGTCTTGTCTGTTTGTTTTTTGTTTTTGCATTTGATGATGAAACACCTGACCAGACACTTAAAAAGGAGGAACAATTGATCTTGATTCCTGATTTCAGAGGGTTCAGTTCTGGGAGAGTGACATAGGCTGAGCCCAGAGACCGCACAGAAAAGTGGTCCGCCTGGCCTGCTCCGGGTTCCTACTTGATGTCCTTGCATCCTCTCTGGGTCTGCAGTCTTTGTGGTGACCTTTATCCCTCTTAGTGCTCTGTGCAAACCCATCACAGACACACTGGAGGTGTGTCTCCCTGAGCTCCTGGCCTTTCATACGTCCCTCACAGGGAATCCATTGTTCCCGCACACTACTGCATTCATACTGTTTGCTAGGATTATGGTGGCTTCCATGCTCAGCCCCCTCATATGTCTCTCATACCTGTGTAGACTCTCTACCTCCCGCTTTCCCACACTCAGGTCCTTCTGTTTTGTTTTATGACCCATCCGTGTGCCTCGGAACTAATCATTGGAGTGTGGTTGGTTCCTCAGTGGGTGTGTAGTGGAATATAATGACTGCTCTTCCCCCACAACCCACAGATAGCCCATTACTGTGGGGATGGGCGGGACACTAGGGGACCCTCTCTAATCCGTGACTGTCTGTTGACAAGCCCCGAATTGGCAGCTGTAGTTGCTGTGAGGTCACGGTTATATGGCTGTGTGATGTCTGGAGAGTGTTTTGCAGCTCTTCTCCCTATGGTCCAGCTCTTACACCATCTCTGCCCTGTTTCTCATGATGCTCCTTAAGCCTTAGAGAGTAGTATAAATGTTCTGCTTAGGGCCGAGCATTCAACCATTTTGGACCACACCAACATGGGAATTTTTATCAAATAATTTATTTTTTCAAATAAAGATTGTATCAATTTAGGACTGGAGTTCAAAATTGAATATTATTGCTTCAGTGGGGAGCAAACCCGGGACCTCATGCAAATAGGTAAGCATATACCTAGAGCCATATCTTCTACTTCTAAAAAAAAAAAAAAATCTGTTTTTGTTGTTGTTGTTTTCTTTTTTCTTCAGATTTATTTTTATTTATGAGCATGTCTCAGTTATGGTTTCTATTGCTATGAGCAAAAGCTATGGTCTGTATACCATGAGCAGAGCAACTGGGGAGGAAAAGGGTCATTCAGATTACACTTCTGCATCCCAGTTCCTCATCAAAGGAAGTCAGGACAGGAACTCAAGCAGGGGAGGAACCTGGAGGCAGGAGCTGATGCAGAGGCCATGGAGGGTGCTGCTGACTGGCTTGTCCCTCATGGCTTGCTCAGCTGATTTTTTTTTTTTTAACTAGAACTCAGGACCATCAGCCCAGGGATGGCACTACCCATAATGGGCTGGGACCTCCTCCATAAATCACTAATTAAGAAAATACCCTACAGCCATATCTTATGGAGGCATTTTATCAATTGAGGCTCTTTCCTCTTTGATGATTCTAGCCTATGTCAAGTTGACATCAACCTAGCCAGTACAGTGCATATGTCTGGATTTTGTGGCATGAGTTTCTGGTGCCCACAGAGGCTGGAAGAGGGCACTGGGTCCCGTGGAGCTAGAGTTACAGGTGGTTGTGAACTGCCCAATATGGGTGCTGGGAACCAAAGTTGGATCCTCTGAAAGTGCTCTTAACTGATGAGTCATCTCTCTAGACCCTTGTTTGCTCTTTTGAGATGGAGTATAACCAAGCTGGTCTTGAACTCATGGCAGTTCTCTTGCCAGGCAAACACAAGAACCTTAGCAATGGAAATCAAGACAACCTGGCAACATCAGAACCCAGTTCTCCCACCACAGCAAGTAGTGGATATCCCAATACACCAGAAAAACAAGACATGGACTTAAAATCATACTTCATGATGATGATGGAGGTCCCCGAGAAGCGCATAAATAACTCCCTTAAGGACTTACAGGAGAACCAGGAGAACACACGTAAACAAGTAGAAGCCTTAAAGAGGAAACACAAAAATCACTTAAAGAGCTACAGGAATACATAACCAAACAGGTGAAGGAACTGAAGACAGAAATAGAAACAATAAAGAAATCACAAAAGGAGACAACTCTAGAGATAGAAAACCTAGGAAAGAGATCAGGAGTCATAGATGCAAGCATCACCAACAGACTACAAGAGATGGGAGAGAGGATCTCAGGGGCAGAAAACAACATAGAAAACATTGACACAGCAGTCAGAGAAAATGCAAAGATCAAAAAACTCTGCCTCAGTTTCTTGAGGGCTAGATTTACACATATAAATCCCTACCCATGGCTTTTTCAACTTCATTTATTTCTGTTTAGACTAAATCTCACTGTATCTTCCTCTCATTGTATATCTCTGGCTACACTGAAATTCAGGATGTAGACCAGGTTGACCCTAAACTCATAGGACTTCACGACTCTGCCTCTAAATGCTGTCATTAAAAATGTGTCCCACTATGCCCAACCCCTAAAAATCTTTGAAAGTCATATTTTATTGAGGTAAGGTTTGTATATTACATTTATCATTTATTTATTTGTTTGTTTGATATTTAGAGACAGGATCTCCCTATATAGCCCTGGTTGTTCTGGAACTTGATTTGTAGACCAGGCAGGCTGGCCTCAAACTCACAGAGATTGACCTTTTGACCTGCCTCTACCTCCTGAGTGATTGAAAGTATGTGAGACCATGCCTAGTGAAGAATCACTTTTTTTTTTTTTTTTTTTTTTTTTTTTTTAAGTAATGAAGTTCACAAGTTCAGTGACCATGTGCAGCTGTGTAGCCAGCCCAGAAGGTTTGCGTCACTTTAGGTCATAGTACAGTGAGTCCCTGTCTCCTACCCAGCTCCTGCCAACAATGACTCAGATTTTTTCTTTCTTTTTTTTTTTTAGAATGTCATGCAAACAGAATCCCATGGGAGGTGCTGTTGATGCTGGCTTTGAACACTTATGTTGGTGTGCATGTCAGTAACTCCTTAGTTCCCCCCCACCCCCCATGTGTGTTTGTGTATGTGCTTGTGTGTGTGTGTGCTTGAGCTGTATTTTGGATTATCTTCTCTAAAACATTGTCCTGAACTTTTTCCTTCACTCATGGAAAATCTATTGTTTAAAGCAGCCATTGAGTTTTTAATTCCACTGACTGTATTTTTTTTTCCTGAAAGTTATTCTTTTTTTAAAATCTATCTGCTCTTTTCTCAGAAATTCTTTGTTTCTGTTTCTCTCCCCCTTCTCTCTTTCTTTTCTTTTCTTTCCTTTTTTTTTTTTTTTGAGACAGTGTTTGCCTGTATCTTCCTGTCTCAGAGCTCTACCTGCCCCTTCCTCCTGAGTGCTGGGGTTAAGGAATGTGCCACCTCTGCCTGGCAGAAATGTTTTTATAAATCATTGTTCATAATTTATCTTTAGGAATTTAAGTAATGAATTAATGTGTATGTACCTGAGTATATGCACCATGGGTGTGAAAGACTTTGGTTACACACACACACACACACACACACGTGTAATCACCACAAAACCAGGAAAATGAGAATTACAATAAAATGGTATTAATTCCCACAAGTCTGGTAGGAACCCCCACCTCACCGGAGTGTACCTGGTCCACCTTTAAGAACAATTTGGCCATATCACGTTAACTCTGGGATTCGAGACTATTTGCATTCCTTAAGTAGCAGCTCTTCGAATAGGACCGAGATTTCAGTGGCCCCACCGAGGCTTGTGAGGCCACATGCTCCTTCCGTAGCCATGCTGAGAATGTGTCTGATTTTGATACTTCTTCCCTCCCACGTACAGTAGATCTTTTTGGAGACTTCCTGGTGGATGATGATGTCATTGCTGTGAGAGTCAATTTGTTGCATTCTGGGGATTTAAAAAAATATTTGTTTATTTTTATTTATATGAGTACACTGTAGCTGTCTTCAGACACACCAGAAGAGGGCTTCAGATCCCATTACAGATGGTTGTGAGTCACCATGTGGTTGCTGGGAATTGAACTCAGGACCTCTGGAAGAGCAGTGAGTGCTCTTAACCACTCAGCCATATCTCCAGCCCTGCATTCTGGGGATTTAAATTAATAAATGTCTGCCTATTGTCTAATGTGGACAGCACTGATGCAGCACACTTGAACAGGTGTTTTTTGCTGCCCCTGGGTATTTTTGGTGGAGGCGGTGGTTTGTCCCTGGTGGATGCGATGTACGGCTTTGAAAATAAAGTGCATGTTCTTCCCTACATCTCCAGCTTGGTCCTTAGTGATTTTAAAAAGTATAAATCCTGTGAAAAATATACACTGGTGAAAAGACACCCCCCTTTCACAAATGGAAGAATGAAACTGGAGCCCCTCTCTTTCTCCCTGGACAAAAGTGAGCTCAAAGGTGTCAAAGACCTTAAAATAACTGCTAAAGTCTGAAACAGACAGAACACATAGGGAAAACACTTTACGATATAGGTTCAGGGGCTGATGATATGGCTCAGTGGGTAGAGGTGCTTGCCACTAAGTCTTATGGTCTGAGTTCCATTTCTCCCTCACCTGATGGAGGAAGAGATCTGCTTTCCACATGTTGTCCTCTGACCTTCACATGCATGCTGTGGCATTTGTGCTCACACGTGCACATATTCATGCACACACATACACAAGTTAAAATTTGAAAAGAAGATATATGTGTATATTGGGGCTTTCTGAAAATGACTTCAGTAACCTAGGAAACAAGGTCAGGGGTGATGGCTCACACCTTCAGTCTCAGCACTCACGAGGCAGGGACAGGAGGATCTATGTGAGTTTGAGGCCAGCCTGGTCTACAAAGCACATTTAAGGCCAGGGCTGTTACACAGAAAACCCCTGTCTTGACATACAAAAACAAAACCACCTCCTTCCCCTTCAAAAAAATCCCTTAGCAAATAGCAGCAAGAATTGGGAAATGGTATTGGATAAATTAAAACGCATAGCAAAGAAAAAGGATGTGAGGAGATAAATTTCAGAATGGGAAAAAAAAATCCTTGTCATCTCTATTCCTCGAAGGGAATTAATATGTACAACATATTATAAGGAGTTCAATAAACTAAACACCAAACTAAAAAAAAAAAAAAAAAACCCAATCAACCAGCCAAACAAACAAAACCCCAAACCAACCCTCCAAACCCTTACATCTAATCAGCATATGAGACAATACATTGAATTGATAGTTCTTCAAAGGCATGTACATGACCAATACATGTATAAAAAACTTCCAACATTCTTTGGGACAATGCAAATAAAAGTACATCGGTGTTCCATCAAATGGCAGCTATCAAGAACACTGCAGGGTGATAAGGATGGGTGGGTGGGGGTCCTCACACATTTCTGATGAGAATGTCAACTAGCACAGCCACCGTGGAAACCCATGTGGGGGTTCCTTAAAAAACAAACAAACAAAGAAACAAACATATGAACCACTATACTGCTCTTGAGTTGGATATGCATTTGTAGAAATCTGGGTTAGCATATCAGACAGAGAGAGAGAGAGAACACTCATACATGTATGCTACCACAGCATTTGCATACATGTATGCTACCACAGTATTTGAAACTTACAGAAACAGTTGGAAGAGAGATTCTCCTCCGTGAACACACAGAGAAAGCAGAACACCCACTGTAGCATCTCCGAAGAACAAAACGCTTGGAAAGGCTGAATTGTCCTTCAGCACAAAGTCTTTGCTTTAGATTCGGCAACAGTAATGCTGGAGAGGGCTGGAGCCATGGCTCAGTGGCTAAGAGCATGTGCTGCTCTAACAGAGGACCCAGCTTCAGATCCCAGCCACCATGAGGCTCACTCACCTGTCATTCCACTTTCAGGGAATTTTGTGTCCTCTTCTGGCTAACCTCTTTTGGGAAAAGACACACATGTGGTGCACATGGGTACCTGCCAACAAGAGAATCAAACACATAAAACAGAAATAAATAAATCTTAGAACAATGCTGGAAATTTGACCAAAAAGAATAAGTCATTGAATGATAGACATAATATTTAGTATGAAGTTTTTAACCCTGAAAAAATCATTGAGTACATATATAGCTTTATATCACCTATAATATACATGGAAATTGCATATGCACTCGTATGATGGACACTAGAATCAAGGCCACGCCTCTCTCTGGGAAGAGCCTTGAGAATAGGATTTCTGAGTTTCATCCAAGGAGACTCCACATGTATCATTTAGTGTTTTGAAAAGAGAATCTGACAACTCCCGTGATACTTTCTTTTTGTTTTGCTTTCAAATCTTTGAAGATTTTTATGCTCTTAAAATAGCTCATAGTGGAATTACTTGAAAATTCTGAGAAGCTAGTAAAGACACATAGCCTCAAAGGGTAGAAGAGTGGAACAAGTGTCTTAACAAGAGGCTTTGTCTTAGTCAGGGTGTCTATTCCTGCACAAGTATCATGACCAAGAAGCAAGTTGGGCAGAAAAGGGTTTATTCAGTTTACATTTCCATATCACTGTTCATCACCAGAGGAAGTCAGGACTGGAACTCAAGCAGGTCAGGAAGCAGGAGCTGATGCAGAGGCCATGAAGGGATGTTACTTACTGGCTTGCTTCCCTGGCTTGCTCAGCTTGCTTTCTTATAGAACCCAGGTCTACCAGCCCAGGGATGGCACCACCCACAATGGGCTGGGCCCTCCCCCTTGATCACTAGTTGAGAAAATGCCCTACAGCTGGATCTCATGGAGGCATTTCCTCAACTGAGGCTCCTCTCTCTGTGATAACTCCAGCTTGTGTCATGTTGACACACAGAACCAGCCAGTACAGGGGTTAATTAAGAGAGAGAGAAAAAACCAAGGCAAACAAATGGGGACTGAGAGCCCAGCCTGAAGCACTGTGACAGCAGGAGCAGCTTCCCAATGGGACAGTGCTGATGATGAGGTACACTGAGGGCATACAAAGGGGAAAAACAAAGATTTACAGTGAGTAAGATTGAGATGCCCAGGAAGTAGATGATATGAAGGAGGCCAGGCTTCTTGTTTCAAATCCAGGTTAGATGGTTGCTAAGTGGTTTAGAAAGAGCAGTAAGGGCACCTGAATATAAAATCAGAGGACCCTCCAGCCTGGATATCATGTGGAAGATGAGCAAGCAATAGGACCAGCTGAAAAGTTGGGGTGTGATAGGGTGTGGAAGATTAGGATTTCAAATGTGACCTGTTTTCAGTATGCCCTGGTTGTTGGAAGTAGCTGGAGGAATTGTTAGGACAGGAGAGCTTCAGGAGTGGGGAGAGAGAGAGACAGACAGACAGAGAGAGATAGAGATAGAGAGAGACAGAGAGAGACAGAGAGAGAGACAGAGAGACACAGAGAGAGTGTCAGAGACACACACACACACACACACACACACACACACAGAGAGAGAGAGAGAGAGAGAGAGAGAGAGAGAGAGAGAGAGAGAGAGAGAGAGTTTTGGTATTATCTGAGAATTCAGGGATGAAGAAAATGACATTAATAGATTAATAGATTTTTTATTGTTGGAAAACATAAAAAGGATGAGAAACCAAGAAGCTATGAAGCCACATCTCTGTGTGGTGGTGAATTTGAAGACCCAGGAAGAGACTATATCCCAGAAAAAGAAAGTGGCAAAGTATCATCATCCATAGAGGGTGATTGTTGTGGTAAACATTAAAAATGCTAATAACATTTTATCCTGCTCTAGGACCAGCTCCCATGGGGCCACATGGCACTGTGGGGCATCTCTAACTTAGCGGCTCCATGCTGCCTCTAAGAACTCAGGAGCAGTTCACTCCACCCGCCTCTGTGTGTTGTTTTCCTCCACTGCTCGTTATAAATACTCCACAATCATTAACTTATCAAACAGGTTTATATGTTAAATTCTCAACCCACAAACCCTCTACAGCATAAGCTTATAACCAATGGACAAAGATATAAACTGCCCATCTAGATAAGATAAATAGACCCATGGAAGTCCTTAGAAATAATCATAACAACCTTATCAATCTAGAGATACCCTGAAAAGCATCCATGTATGCTTCCATCTTGCTTCCTCCCCTATGAATCTCACTCTTCTCCTTCCTAGTCTGCTTTTCCAACTTTGTCCCTGCCCCACTCTCTACTGTCCAATCATATATCATCTTGACATCAACCTACAGGTGACAGGAGAGTTGAAAAGCATGGAGAAACAGGATAATAACTCAGTGCAGGACTCACCTATTAGGTCAGAAATATCAGACACTTTGTACAAAAGACTCTGGATTCAGAAGACCAGAAAGCAACTACCCCAACACTGTCATTTTCCCCTTTAAATTTTTGATCTGCTTTAAAAAAAAAGATTTACTTATTTCTATTTATATGAGCACACTGCAGCTGTCTTCAGACACACCGGAAGAGAGCATTGGATCCCATTACAGATGGTTGTGAGCCACCATGTGGTTGCTGGGAGTTGAACTCGGGACGTCTGGAAGAACAGTCAGTGCTCTTAACCACTGAGCTGTCTCTGTAGCTCTCTCTTCTCCTACATAATGTTCTTTTTTAAAAAAATCTTTATTTAGTTATATGTGTCTGTGTGTGTTCCTGAGTGTATGTGTGTGTTCCTGAGTGTGTGTGTACATTATGTCAGAAGAGAAATGAGATGCTCTGAGCCCTTGTCCCAGCTCCCCCTTTTACTGAATGTTGATATTACTTTGGGTTACCATCCAGAACTTATTAGTCAGATGCTATTGCTGAAGATAACACATGCTTTGATCAAAAGATATGGAAAATCTACAGATTCAATGCAATCCTCATCAAAATTCCAACTCAATTCTTTGTAGAGTTGGAAAGAGCAATCTGCAAATTCATCTGGAATAACAAAAAACCTAAAATACTGAAATCCATCCTCAACAACAAGAAAACATCTGCAGGAATCACTATCCCTGACCTCAAGCTATATTACAAGGTAATTGTGCTAAAAACTGCATGGTACTGGTACAGAAATAGGCACATGGATCAATGGAACAGAATAGAAGATCCAGAAATGAGCCCTCACACATATGGTCACTTGATTTTTGACAAAGGAGCTGAAAACATTCGATGGAAAAAGGACAGCCTCTTCAACAAATGGTATTGGCTCAACTGGCAGTCAATAAAAATAGACCCTTTCTTATCTCCTTGTACAAAGCTCAAGTGCAAGTGGATCAAAGATCTCCACATTAAACCAGGTACACTGAAACTATTAGAAGAGAAAGTGGGGGAAACCTTAGAACACATAGGCACAGAGGAAAATTTCCTGAACAGAACACCAATGGCTTGTGCTCTAAGGTCAAAGATTGACAAATCGGACTTAATGAGATTGCAAAGTTTCTGTAAGGCTAAGGACACATCTCAAGAAAACAAAATGGCAGCCAACAGATTGGGAAAAGATCTTTACCAAACCTCACATCTGATAGAGGTCTAATATCCAATCTATACAAAGAACTCAAGAAGTTAGACTCCAGAAAATCAAACAATCCTATTAAAAAAATAGGTACAGAGCTAAACAAAGAATTCTCAATTGAGGAATATCAAATGGCTGAGAAGCTTCTAAGGAAGTGCTTGACATCCCTAGTCATCAGGGAAATGCAAATCAAAACAACCCTGAGATTCCACCTCACACCAGTTCAGAATGACTAAGATCAAAAAACTCAGATGACAGCAGATGCTGGTGAGGACGCAGAGAAAGAGGAAACACTCCTTCACTGTTGGTGGGGTTGTAAACTGGTACAACCTCTCTGGAATCAGTCTGGAAGTTCCTCAGAAACTTGAACAAAGTACTACCTGAAGACCCAGTTATTCCACTTCTGGGCATATACCCCAGAGAAGCTCCCACATATAATAAGGACACATGCTCCACCATTGTTCATAGCAGCCTTATTTATAATAGCCACAAGCTGGAAGAACCCAGATGTCCTTCAGTAGATGAATGGATACAAAAAATTGTGGTATATTTACACAATGGAGTACTACTCAGCTATTAGAAACAATGACTTTATTAAATTCTTAAGAAAATGGATGGAACTAGAGAATATCATCCTGAGTGAGATAACCCAATCACAAAAGAACAGACATAATATGCAGTCACTGATAATTGGATACTAGCCCCAGAAAGCTCTGAATATGTAGAAACAAGTCACAGATTATATGAAGCTCAAAAAAAGAAAGGCCAAAATGTGGAGCCTCAGTTCGTAAGAAAACAACAACAACAACAAGTGTACAGCACCCCGCTCAGAGTGGGGGTACACCTAGACCTTAAATCATTAATAACTCAAGAGCTTAGAAGATAGCCTTGTGACCAATTTTTGGTATTTAAAACCATTATGTCTAATCTAATACACACCAAGAAAACTTTGACTAATTTCCATGTTACATTTTGTTTTACATGTACTTTATGCTTATGATAACTAGTAAGATTTCAATGCATACATATCAAACCTTTAAAAAATCAAGTACTGAGAAAAATATGCTCATATAGTTTTATGCCAAAATGCTCTTAAAATCCGTACATGATATCTTCTCTCTTTTTAAAATAAAGTTGTAAGAAAAAAATATGGAGGAATCATGCTGATATGGACCGGAGGATTTCTTCATGCAATCTAGCTTCCTTAGTATGGGAAGAGGACGTAAGTGGACTTTTATTTGTTTATTTATTTTTTAAGATGAGGTCTTACTATATAATATTGACTGGCCTGAAACTTATATATAGACCAGGTTGGCCTTGAACTCAGAGACATTTGCCTGCCTTTGCCATTGATGATCTAGGATTAAAACCTGCACCACCATACTTTCCTT